>NW_014578036.1:0-17302 GCF_000485595.1 Priapulus caudatus | reverse complement strand
CTAGAGAGGGAGAGGGAGGAAGGCGAGAGGACAGAGACAGAGTCAGAGCGCAGAGACAGAGACAGAGACAGACAGAGACAGAGACAGAGAGACAGAGACACAGAGACAGAGAGACAGAAAGACAGAGAGACAGAGAGAGACAGAGACAGAGACAGAGAGAGAGAGACAGACCGAGAGAGAGAGAGAGGAGAGAGAGAGAGAGAGAGAGAGAGAGAGCGAGTGGATGGGGAGGGAGAGAGGGAAAAGGGGAGAAAGGGAGAGAGATACTTACCACAAATACAAGGGAAGCATAGGGGTAACCTTTTCCACGTTGATCATGGCCAGTGCATCTGGTAACTGCGCCTTGTCTAGCTCCAACGAAAAACAACCTGCAAAATGTGCACATTCAGTTGAATCCACTCGTTTAAAAAGCCCCAAACATCTATACAATGCACAGCAATACTGTGCAGCTGCAGCCACTTTCGTGCTCCATGTGGTCTTAATAGCAAAAAACATCATTGTCACCAGCTTAGATGTCAACATGACGGAGCTATCCAAATATGAAACATGAAGCTCACTCTATTTAGAAGAGCAACCGGCATGCTAGTTTAAAATTCACACACTGTATTGGCAGTAACCACCCAACCTCGGCAGCACTTGCAGTGTCAGCGACGCAAGTTGCTACTCTCACGTAACTCGCTCGCTACTCACTAGATGACGCAAAAATGCCTCCATTTGACCCCACCAAAGGTTGAGCAGGCCACAAACAAGGGCATTACCCATGCCATCACTCCAAGAAACGCGATTTTGCCCATGTCTGCAAGGAAAGTTACATTGTCTCGTTACGTTCATGAGCTGAACGGCCAAGTAATGAATACTGCAGTCAACAATGTACAGATGCGTACTCACACGCCAAATAAAAGGCCCAGATGAACTAACCATAATCAGATTTAAACAAGAGCGCCAGAGCAGACGCTGGGCTCATCTAAGGTCTGTTGTTACGGTTATAAACGTAACATTTAAGTCGTGCGGTAGTGACACCTTTGTTAGGCCGGCAGATATGCAGATACGCAGTTGCGTACACATCATTTCAGCAACCTTACTGCAACCTCCCAAATCCATTGGTTGATACAAAATCGCGTGCCTGAAACTCGTGTTTTATGGGTGCATTTTGTGTGACCTAACCTATCCCTAACCCTATTAAAAAAATAATAATTTGTTATAATTTGGCATAAGTTACATGTAACACACTGACAGTAAAGAATGGCATAGAAATTATACGATTTAAGGAGCATAAACCTTCAACCAAGTTTACTTTTGAAATCTCACTGTGACATTGTAGCCTCATACTATCGGCATGTATAGATTCTACTAGCAACACCGGCAGTCAAAATTATTTCTAACAGTAAACAAATCCATGTTTAACCCTCCTCTTGAGGGTCAAAAGGTTATCCGAACACTTACTCTTCGCATGTCAGCAGAAAGTACATTTCATGGTTCCTTTCAATAAAGCCATAAAAATGCTAGGTCACCGCTGAAACAAAAAAGTTTTTCAATCGCTCCGTCAGACCATATGTCCTCAGAAAATGTCTAAAAAATCTGCCCTGTGCCCCATTAACCTTTGACCTGTGACCGTCCAATTTCGGCAGCAGTGATGGTTTTTCCTCTACCATGATGCTATACACCGACTATCACGAGCCTAGGTCGAGCCCGTTTAGATTTGTGCCGCAATTCTGCATTTCCTCCGTATACCTTAAGTTAAAGAGGGAATGTTCCCCCTTCTTTTACGACCTCTTGACCTTTGACCTTTGACCCCCACGCTACAACATCCCAACTTGTTTCGGATTAGCCCCCCACGTCCCGAATATCGTGACGCTACGTAGAGCGGTTAAGATTTAATTGTGGCCCAAACTGTTGACGGACGGACGCACGGACGGACGCACGATCATGCGATTCTACAAGCTGAAGCATAAACACAGCTAAATACAGAAAACAGGTAAATAATAAAAAATCAGATGGGATTCGATTCAACGACCTTTCAGCCGTGACAGCCTGTGCTGTACGCGTTTGGCTATCCAGAGCTTATTGGATTTCTAGATTATGGATGCTTGCCATAAATATGACAACACTGTGACTTCATTGAGGCAGTCAGGAATCCATGTTAAACTGTTAACCCTCTTCTGAGGTCAAAAGGTTATCAGACACTTACTCTTCGCACGTCAGTGGAAAGCACATTTCAGTGTCCTTTCAATAAGTGATAAAAATGTAGGTCAGTGCTGAAACAAAAAAGTTTTCCACTCTGTCCATTAGGCCATGTCCTCAGAAAATGTCTGATATCTGAGCCTTTTCCCACCTGCCCTTTGACCTCGTGACCTCCAATTTTGCACTGGTGATGGGTTCCTGCCCATGCACACTATCACACGAATATTAACGAGGTCGAGCCATTAGGATTTGTGCCGCAATTCCGTATTCCTCTTATACCTTAAGTTAAGGGGAAATATTAACCCCTGCCGTTTCCATCTTGACCTTTGACCCTTGAACCCCTCAAATTAGTATCTCCGAGTCCTTTTCACGAAAATCCTAGTCTCTCTATCTCTCTATCTCTCTATCTCTCTATCTCTCAATGCAATTCAGCAATGCAGCAAGAACTCAATTTCATATTGCCTTTCGTGTGTATCCCCGCTTTGTACATATTTTGGCTGCCGCCACAGCTGCTGTCACGGGGCCCCCCGGCGATACATCGTGAGTGTGTGCACTTTTGTTTCAATTGACTACGTCACGAATTTTATATTGTGATATTTGTATTAAAAAAATTGCCATTTTTTTTACATTAAAAGTAAGTACTAACGGGACTAAATGTATCGTCAAATTCTTACCTGATAAGATTGTTTCTCAACTAGTTAAAAATCCAAAAAACCTGGACGATTTGATATTATTATCCTGACATTATCCTGACATATATATGGGCTATGTATGAGTCATGAGTGTATGTTTACATCAAACAATATAGTAAAATAGGAAGTATAATGCAGCAATTTAACCATAAAAAAGTAAACAGAATTACTTACATTTTGTGAAAAAGTGGGAATTGTTTTTACTTGTATTTTACTTATAGAATATTACTTTCAGTGCATTCTGTCGCTGATCATGTGCATTGGATCGGACGTCTACATGCTCATCAACTACGTCAGCTTCATCGAGATCGTCATCGTCTGGGCGTCGGTCAGCGGACTCCTGCTGCTGCGATGGAAGCGACCAGACATGCCCCGTCCCATTAAAGTAGGTTCTCGATGGCAGGGTAAAAAATACACGGGCGCGATGAGCGATTCGCTCTTAAAACCTCCGAAATCGCTCCCGTCAGGCTCAAAATAGCTCCCGTAAAATTTTTGATGAGAGCTATTTTTTGCACAGACTTTTGAAAAAGAGCTCCCGTGAAAACAAAAAATTCCCCCTGCTCGCTGGGCACGCGTGTACACACTCACACTGGCTCGCTGCCCCATCTCTCCACGTCCCACGCTAGACATCCCAACCGCAGGCTGGTCGAGTGTGAACGTACGTGTTTGGGCAGGTCTCGCTTGCTTATCTTTACATCTCTTAGTCTCGCACACCACCTTTTTCTCTGTCTCTTTTTGTTGCTTGTAGTCTTGAGTTTTTCCTTTCATGTCTCAGAATATGGAGCCATGAGCCAATGATCTAATTATATACATTGCTCGTACATGTAATACATGATGTATTGGCATAGCTCGTTGCTCTGCACACAAAAATCTCACAAAATAAAAAAAAATAAAAAAATAATAGCACATTTGGCTACTTGCTTCAAGTGCACCGTGTGCCACCTTATAACAGCTGTTACATATCCGTAGGCTACTCTTATATCCTACCGGCATAGAATAATCAATAAAATGTGCTTGCTCGCCTTTCCCCTTGGTGTATGTGACAGCGTGTTACCTGTACCGGCGTATGACTCAATTTGTGTATTAAAGCTGGTCACACGCGTACGTCGCGCGGTATGTCAAGTTCCTATACGTTTCAGAATGTTGCGACGACAAGTCTGCTTTACTCTTATCTGTTCAGTGTTATATCATATGTTCCCTGTTTGGGGTCAAAATGATTGAAAATGTGACAACAAAGAACTAGGTGCAGTCTACCGTATAACTCGTATTTGAACTGTCAGGTAGCTGTAACTAGATAAGAGAGTGGTATCCAGTCATAAATACACCCTATTCCATCTCATTTTTGCTACGGGGGAGCTTTATTGATTTTTCCAAATCTTTCTTCAAATCTCTATACAGTTTAAAAAAAACGTATATGCTATACAAGTTGTACCTTTTATACCCGCCCCTTTAGAGTGGTATATGAACTGATCAGAAATTTATTGAACTTTAGATAGGTAAGTGAAATGTCGGCATCCTATATAGCACCTGATATAACTTTGTATGTATTCCTGTAATAAAGTACGAGCAAACGTTAGGTGGATACTGGATAGTTTTGGCATATGTGGTTGCTCCCGTCTCTAGTCTGCTCTTGAGTGACTATATGTACGGCTGTGATTTCCACTAGGGACATTTGTTCTTACTATAGTTTCTGCTTCTGCACTAGCTCAGGAGGATTGCAAATAAGTTTCCTTTAATATATTATGGCATTTAGCTGTTTCCATTCCAATATCCTGCCTGTTGCATTCCTCATAACTTTAAATAGTAGAAAACTATCTAGCCCACAGTTTTTGTCTATATTGACTTTGTTGGGGATATTGAGTAACAAATCCTTGAGAATATTTCCCAGCAGTCAGGGAAATTCAAGCTCTGCAAAAGTAATCGTAGCAGAAACAAGCAGCAGTAGCAACAATAGTACGCGTGGCGCTGAGAGGGTCTATGTCCCCCAGGGTACTGCCGGAACGTACCCTGGTACCAGAGCATATAAATCAACGTGATTTATATGCTCTGCTGGTATTATCTAATATGCCGGACCGTACCTCTCCTACTCCACTAACGAGTCTAGGGAGTCGCCTACGCCTACTCCCTAACCCTAACCCTAACCCTAACTTTAACCCTAACCATATCAGATAGTTACCAGGGTACGTTCCGGTATACCGGACCGTACCCAGGGTACGTTCCGGCAGTACCCTGGGGGACATAGACCCTATGAGCACTAGTGGCAGCAACAACAACAATAGTTTCAGTGGCAGTGATAGCAATAGTTTAACTAGGAGTAACATCAATAATCACTGGTCAACACAGAAACCCCTGTAGCAGAGAAAAGACATTGGTAAATTTGGTAATTGACCAGTGGCGTTACCTCCCTTGATCTCAGTGGTGCACCGTGTACGTCTATGTTTTCTCTCATAGGTTCTCATTTTTCGCCATTTTTTAATCGTATTTATCTCAGAATTCGTGATATAATTTGCAAATTAATCGTGGCAGTATATTTGAGAGCAATAAAACTTCAATACATGCCTTGCTATATATTTGCGTGAGAATTGTGTATTTAGCAGTACTGTGCATTATGCAGTGTTTGTGCTACAATCTAAAAAACAGTAGCAATTACCTGCCAAGTGACTTTTGCCTGTAATTTTTCAAAGAGGCCCGGATAAGGACAAGTACGTTATATGTTTTTAAAACATCTGTACAGATAACAACTAACAAATGTCACGGAGGGGGGCACTTTTATGTGGTAGATAAGAATCTTATCTCAGCCTGTATGATAGCAATAACTGTTGATTGAGACATTGATATGCATTGACTAGGCATGGGCATTACACATGAAATAGTTCTTCCTCCAAGGCATTCTGCATGCAGTCTATTGCCACTGCAACATTTCTATGGCTGCCATATATGAAATTTATTGCTCTTCACCAACTGATTTTCTTTCTTTCAGGAATTATCTCAACTTTGTCACTGAAGAACTAGAGAATCCATGCAAGTAAGTTTGGCAAGACTAGCGAAGCAGCGCACGGTACAGTGAGTTTTATAAGCACGCACTATCGCTTGAAGAATTCCCCCCCTCCCCAGTCACATTCGGAGTGCAGAATTGTAGCTGGCCAATTTCTATTCAGTGTGGTATGCCCCGGGGGCCGGATTCAAGAAGAAATGCGTCTTCGAGCTGCTTAAAGAAGAATGCAGACGATGAATGAAGAAGTTGCATGCGTTGTAGCGGTCTCTGCGGTGAGCGTGATCGGTACTGTATACTAGGGCTGCAACGATACACAAGCCTCTCGATTCGATCCGTATCTTGATATTAGCCTCTCGATTCGATTCCTTCGATTCGATTCCTAAAATATTGAAATGTTATCTTATTTTTTATATTTTCATTATTTTGCAATAAAAACTTAACCAATTATTACATTCATTCTTTTTTCTCAATTTTATTTAACAATTTGGCGTAATAGTAGTACTAGTAGTAGTATAGTAGTAGTAGGAGTAGTAGTAGTAGTAGTAGTAGTAGTAGTAGTAGTAGTAGTAGGCGTATTTAACAATTTGGCGTAGTGCCGCCATCTATTGGAGGGAAAAAGTGGTATCGAAGTGGAATCGAAAATACGGGGAAAAATATCGAGGATCGGATCGAGGGAAGAGAATCGCGATCCCATTCGATTTCGGTGGATCGTTACAGCCCTACTGTATACGCTGTATATTTCGCGGTGGTTTAATTTTCGCGAATTTCGCGAACGCCTCCCCGACCGCGAAAATAACAACACGCGACTAACTCGTACCGAATAATACCGAATAATTCATAATTCACCGACCGCGAAATTAACCACTCGCGAAATTGTCCATCAAGTCTGAATTCGCGAAAATATCTGTACGCAAAAGAAATATGGCGTGATCGTATGTATTCGCGTCTCTTGCAGGAACCTTCCTCGTGCGATCTACATCTCGCTGCCGCTAGTCACGGTGCTCTACGTTCTCGCGAACATCTCCTACGTCGTCATTCTCACTCCGCTCGAGATCCTCATCAGTGAGGCGGTTGCCGTGGTAAGCGCGAAACGGTTGCCATGGTAATCGAGTGGGGGGTTGCTGTGGTAATCGAGTGGGGGTTGCTTTGGTAATCGAGTGGGCGGTTGCCGTGGTAAGCGCAAAGTGGTTGCCATAGTAATCGAGTGGGGGTTGCCGTGGTAATCGAGTGGGGGTTGCCGTGGTAATTGAGTGCGGGTTGCCGTGGTAATCGAGTGGGGGGTTGCCGTGGTAAACGAGTGGTGGTTGCCGTGGTAAGCGCGAGGTGGTTACCGTGGTAATCGAGTAGGCGGTTGCCGTGGTAATCGAGTAGGCGGTTGCCGTGGTAAGTGCGAGGCGGTTGCTGTGGTAATCTAGTGCGGTGCTTCTCAAACTATTACATTTACAGCGTCAATCCCCTCAGAGAGTCTTTATGACAAAATTTCATTCACATGCGACTAAATTTCCTTGTGTTTTTTCGTAATTTTTGTCTTTCATCCATTACTCTCCATTCACCACAAAATAATTTCATTCACCCTTGGGTGACCCATTCACTAGTTTAAGAAGCTTAGATCTGTGCATACCATTCGCAGTTTGCTGAAAACACTAGGTCACTGAATACGGTCTCTATTCCGTATCTTATGCGGGGTTCTCCCCAGTTCTTTAATGCCTGTTGGGTCCAACGTACCTTTCAGAGCTGGAGCTAAGTTGCGACATCTTGTAAATCCTCCAAAATTCCTTAGTTGCCTAAATAAACATGCCTTAATTTCCAGCTTTGTTTTTTTTATTGTTTAGTTTGCTGTTTTTCACTCCTTTCCTGTTCATTAGGTAAAAACAAAATTGCAAAAAAAGAACGAGAGGTTACCAACTCAACGGAGGGGTGGGGGCACACCAATCCATCCATAAATATGCTCTGAAATTCCTAGGAAGAACGCTGACCTATGTAGGCATTACAGTCAAGAGTCCAGTCCTCTTCTCACTGCATTGGAATGTTGTATAGGATTTCGTGAAAAGGACTCGGGATGACAAATTTGGGGGTCAAGGGTCAAAGGTCAAGATGTGTAAACGGAGGGGGAATATTTCCCCCTTAACTTAAGGTATAAGAGGAAATACGGAATTGCGGCACAAATCTTAATGACTCGACCTCTTATTATTCAGTGTATAGTGTGATGGGCAGGAAACCCATCACCAGTGCGAAATTGGAGGTCACAGGTCAAAGGGCAGTGGGGGAAAGGTTAGATATCAGACATTTTCTGAGGACATGGCCTAATGGACAGAGTGAAAAACTTTTTTGTTTCAGCACTGACCTACCATTTTTATCACTTTATTGAAAGGACCATGAAATGTGCTTTCCACTGACGTTAAGTTGAGTTGACTGAGGTTAAAGTTTTAAACATGGATTCCTGAACTGCCTCAATGACGTCACAGTGTTGTCATATTTATGGCACATCCATAATCTAGAAATCCAATAAGCCTGGATAGCCAAACGCGTACAGCACAGGTGTCACGGCTGAAAGGTCGTTGAATCGAATCCCATCTGATTTTTTATTATTTAACCTGTTTTCTGTATTTAGTCATCTGGAGTCAGTCGATGAGTTGTAGATCCATGATCGTGGTCCGTCGTGCGTCGTCCGGTACAGTTTGGGCCAATTAAATCTTAACGGCTCTACGTCGGTTCCGATTTCGGGCGTGTGGGGGGTATCCGACAATTGGGAATGTTTGTAGGCTGTGGTTCAAAGGTCAAGGTCAGAAGGTGTAAAAGAAGGGGGACATTCCCTTTTTAAATTAACGGTTAGCGTAGGAATGCAGAATTAGAACAAAAAAAAAGAGAAATCTAACGGAAAAAAATAGATAAGAGATAGATGATGTCAAGGAAAAAAAAACTAAAATAGCATCATAGTTAGGAAAACACATCCTGTGCCAGAAAATTAGCCAGAGGTCACAGGTCAAAGTAATGAGAGGCACAGGCATTTTAGACATTTTCTGAGGACATTGGTCATGACGGCGGATTGAAAATTTTTTGTTTTCAGCGGTGACTAGCATTTTATGCTTTATGATAAGGACCATGAATGTATCTTTCTGCTGACATAGCGAGGTAAGTGCGGCATACCTTTTGACCCTCAGAGGAGTGTTAAACATGGATTTGCTTTACTGTTTGAATAATTTGACTGCACGGTTTGCTAGTGATATACATGCTGGATGTATGAGGCTACCAATTGTTTACCGTGAGATTTCATAGCTAACTTGGTTGAGAGGTTTATGCTCGTTATATGTCTATTTCCTAGTGCGTTCTTTATGTCAGTGTGTTACATGCTACTTTATTGCAATGTATACAAATTATGGTATTTTTTTAATAGGGTTAGGGGATAGCGTTAGGTCACAAAATTGACCATTAAACAGAGTTTCAGTGCACGGCGATTGTTATAACAATGTTGAATTTGGGAAGTTTGCAGAAGGTTGCTATGAATGCTGTGTACGCATGCGTAATTGCTTATCGAGCCTATCAATGGTGTCCTACGCTTCGACTTTAAATGTTCGTTTATACCGTACATACGACCTTCAGTATGAGCAGCTGCTCTTGCGGCTTTGTTTATATGTTTATGGTTAGCTTATCATGGGGCTGTTTATTTGCGTGTGGTACGCCATATTACATGTTTTGAATGCAGGTATCTTAAAATTGGCGGTTCGCTATGAACGTACGCGACAATGTACCTTTTCTTGCGACATGGGCAAATCGCTGTCTTGGAAGTGATGGCATGGGTATGCCCTGTTTGTGGCCTGCTGACTTTGGTCGGGGTCAATGGAGGGGCATTTTTGCGCTGTATCTAGGTGGTATGCGAGCGAGTTACGTGAGGTATGCAATTGGCGTGCTGACACTGCAAGTGTGCAGCGTGTTGGGTGGTTTCTGCCATACATGGGTGAATTTTAAACTAGCTATGCCGGTTGCTTTCTTGAAAGCGTGAGGTCAGTGTTTCTATTTGGGTTAGCTCCGTCTTTGAATCTAAGTGGTGACCAAAAAAAAATTGATGTTTTTGCTATAAGACTAATTTGGACCCGAAAGTGGCCTGAGAATTGACAGTTTTGTGTGCTGTTTAGATGTTTGGGGCGAGCTTTTTTAACGTGGATTAAACTGAATGTGCAGATTTTTTGCAGAGATTGTTTTGTCGTTGGAGCTAGACAAGGAGTTACAGATGCACTGGCCATGATCACGTGGAAAGGTATACCTTTGCTTCTTGTATTTGTGGTAGTATCTCTCTCCTTTCTCCCTTTTCCTCTCTCCTCCCATACACTCGCTCTCTCTCTCTTCTCTCTCTCTCTCTCTCTCTCTCTCTCTATCTCTCTCTTTTCTGTCTCTGTCTCTCTTGTCTCTCCTGTCTTCTTACTTTCTCTCGCTTCTGTCTCTCTGTTCTCGTGTCTCTCTGTCTCTGTCTCTGTTCTGTCTCTGTCTCTTCTGCCTCTGTCTCTGTGTCTTGTCCTTCCTCCTCTCCCTCTCTTCTCTAGCTCTCTCTGTGTTCTCTATCTTTCTAGTTCTCTTGTGTTCTCTATCTTTCTAGTTCTCTTTTAGCGCATCCAGCATGCAGTTGCAGACTCAGATTTATTGCTTTCTGTGTGTATCCGTTTTGTACTATTTTGGCTGCCGCCGCTGCTGTCGGTGGGCCCCCGGCGATAAATCGTGGTGTGTAGCCACTTGGTTGTTTCAAGTTGATAGTCACGTTTTCTATATTGATGTATTGTATTAAGAAAAATTTGCATTTTTTCTTAAAGTAAGTACTCGGATCTATGTACGTCAATTCTATACCTGATAAGATGTTTTAATAGTTAAAAATCCAAAAACCTGGAACGATTTTGATATTATTATCCTGCTTTCTTCACTGACTATATAGTCTATGTATGGGTATGAGTGTATGGTTTACATGAACAATATAGTAAAATGGAAGTTATTAATGCAGCAATTTACTCAGTAAAGAGAATTACTTACATTTTGTGAAAGTGGGATTTTTTTACTTGTATTTTACTTATTAGATGTTCTTTCAGTGGCTTTCTGTCGCTGATCATTTGTGCTTGGACGGACGTCTAATGCCTATCACTAGTCAGTAATTCATCGAGATGTCATGTCTGGGCGTTCGGTCAGCTGGACTCTTGCTGCTGGATGGAAGCGACCAGACCATGCCAGTCCCATCTAAAGGAGGGTTCTCAGATGGCAGGTATAAAAAACTACACTGGGCGTCGGTTGAGCGATTCAGCTCTTAACCCTCCGAAATGCTCCCGTCAGGTCAAATTAGGCTCCCTGTAAATTTTTGATGAGAGCTCTTTTTTGCACAACTTTTGAAAAAGAGACAGCTCCGTGAAAAAAAAATTTCCTGCTCGCTGGGCAGGTCGTACACACTTCACACTGGCTCGATGTCCACTCTTCAGTCCACGATAGACATCAACGCGGGCTGTCGAGTGTGAACATGCGTGCTTGGGCAGGTCTTACTGCTCCGTTTCTCCACGTCCCACGTTAGACATCCCAACCGCAGGCTGGTCGAGTGTGAACATGCGTGCTTGGGCAGGTCTTACTGCTCCGTTTCTCCACGTCCCATGTTAGACATCCCAACCGCAGGCTGGTCGAGTGTGAACGTGCGTGCTTGTGCAGGTCTTACTGCTCCGTCTCTCCACGTCCCACGTTAGACATCCCAACCGCAGGCTGGTTGAGTGTGAACGTGCGTGCTTGGGCAGGTCTTACTGCTCCGTCTCTCCACGTCCCACGTTAGACATCCCCACCACAGGCTGGTTAAGTGTGAACGTGCGTGCTTTCGAGTGTGAACGTGCGTGCTTTCGAGTGTGAGGGCGTGTGTGTTTTTTTCAGGCATGCAATTAATTTACAGTCATTTGCAATGCAATCTGCTTTGCAAAGTTAACCCTTCTAGAGGCAGAGCGACATTAATGTCGCCTCCCATAGAATGGGCAGAACGACATAAATGTCGTTTTTACCAAAGCCATTTCTAACAGCCTCTCTGATTGGCTAAAGCCTAGATTTCAATGTTTAGTTGGTCTGGTTATCACGAGAGGGCTCTGATGTTCACGAAACGGCACACTTTAGGCTGAAATCATGGTAAATGTTCATTGAATCACCAAATTGACAAGGTTATAGACCCGGAAGTACATAAGTTGTTTCAGGATGGCGACCTCCAGTAAATCACCCCGTCGTTCTGTGCGAAATAGGCCCCCGTTCGTTCAATATACAGCAAGTTGTGGGACTTCTATCTGATTCTGATGATGAAGAGGAGGTTGTAGATAGTGGTAGTGACCTAGATCCCAATGATTTCCCTGGTTCTGACTCAGAATCGGTGAATGAAAGTGAAAATGATGATGTGCATGCTTCTGGACTATGCAAAACATCCTTCTCACAATATCATACATAAGTAAGGTAGGAATTAAGTTGCACTTTTTCTACTCTTATTGACTCTTACAGTGTATTCATGTATACTCATAATTATTTCACCATGATTTCAGCCTCAAATAATGCCCTAGAGAAGTTTAAATCAAAGTTACCCGTTTTTAGGTAAAATTTGGGAATTAATTTGCCCAAATCACTACGTATTTGGGCAAAAACTTGCCTCTAAAAGGGTTAAATCCAGTTGGTCTGCAGTTTCAGTTGTTTTCGTTGGCAAGAACATGATGATGTATTTGGGTTTTCAATCGCATTACCTGCAGCTTTTTTTTCGTTTTATTTTCACAGGTCAACATCCTTATACCGATTACCTTCTTCCTGTTGTGCCTTGCACTGTGCGTCATGCCATTTTACACGGACCCCGTCCCTGCCATTATGGGCATCGTCATCACGCTCTGCGGAATTCCCGTGTACTTCGTATTCATATACTTCCAGGATAGGTGGCCGCTTGTCATTAGGAGAGCTTTAGGTGAGTACACATTTAAGAGGTGGTTAAAATTGAGTGCAGGTTAAGAAACTAGGTGCAGATTTCTTCAATAGTGCATCAACGATTATGACATATCATGTGCACTGGTGTCCAACAGCAATTTTTACTTGTGGTGAAACATCTCATTAGGCCGTAACGTGGTAATGTGTGACACTGCATGGCGCTCTTACTGCTTCTACATCAGGACAAGTGGCATGGGGCATGGTCCATGCAAGGAAAAATGTCTGGTTTTTATCAAGCCCGAGTTATTAGAATCCTAGTTATTTACTATCGCTGTTTTTAAGACCCCCCACACCAATCTGAAAAAAAAGTTTTAAAACCTTGCACAAAAGTAGAATAATGTGGTATGGTAGACAAGTGTGGCAACAATGAAAACCCCACATTTTTCAAAGCTTCATGTAGATGTGGCTCATGTTTATAAGTTATATAATTGTTTCATATTGCTTTATTCCACCGTAGCAGATTTGAGAACTAGTAGTTAATCCCCTCAGTTGCATTCTCTCTTCTTGTATTTTTAATTCACAACACAAACACGATTCATATATTGCTGAGCCATCAGCATTAAGTATGCAGTGGTGTATTGCCACACACCATGTTTGTAAGTTATATATATTGTGGTGTCGTTGCACCTTAATTATTGCACCAATAAATACTTCCAAGAGATGAGCCTATCACATACCTTTTTTCGGAAATGCTTTTGGTATTTGTACTAGGGCATGGAAGCTACACAAAAACGCCTGCATAGTGTACACACGTTTAATTTCCGGTACTTTCACATGTAAAACTGTTAACTAAATATGTACACAGCATTTGTATATAACTTACTCATCCAGTAGAGCTCCGTGTGAGCCAGTTGTAGAAAATAATTGTGCTCCTGTGGTGTGTATGGATGTATATACTTATAATTTTTAAATGATGCTGCTTTCTCACGTTTAAAACCAGTTTCTCATACGTGACCAGGTCTTTATCATGTATTATGTGTGAACTGGGTGAGGTCTTCAAATTTAAAGTTGGTATTCCCATGTGCAAACGAGTAGGCACGTAAAAACGTTCATATTGCTGTTGATTGTTATTTCAGGTGAATTCACCAGGTCAGTACAGAAGCTCATGCTTAGCGTACCGTCGCACCATTCTAAAGATTACCAGGCATGATCACTGACTACGACTCACTACCCCGCCCCTCCCTTCTCAACTGATTGCCTATAACTGCAGACCATGTTTCATTAAGAGATATTGACTGCTTTAATTGACTATTGCGACGTGACAGCCTTCAACAATACTACCATATGAGTTAGACTGAATGTAAGCAGAGTAGTTCTGTGTTTATTCAGTTATTAGGAAAAACCTTCATTGCGTAGCCTTTCTGCGATGAAATAGTTTCACTGTGAATTGAATTTCTATGATGTCATTTGACAAGCACAAGAACGTGATACGAGAATCCTGACTTGTATATTAAAGGTGAGAAGAATATATTTATATACAGTAGGTAAAGTGACCATCACGATTGTTATCCGTTATAATAATGAAGAAATTGGGAATCAAATGTGTTCCAGTTTGTTGTATGAATTTGGTCGTGGTTTAGCAGTATTGTTTATTTGTATGAATTGCCTCGTGTTGCTAAAGATTGACAACCACATGTTCTATAGTGCCTTGAAAATTTTAATTGACTGCACTCTATGTGGGTTTCATTGAATTTCACATTTATAAGTTTTCACACATGGCTTAGGAAAGAAGTTTTCTGTTAGCTTTTTTATATGTTGATTATTTTTGTCATTACATATTATTTGATTACTTTCGCTTGAGAACCTTAGCAACGAACGTAGTTTGCCGTTACCAAATGTTCGGTGAACTCCTGTGTCTTTCACTCTCACACATTGCATACAAGCATGTGTGATACGTTTAGATTTGAACCCGCATATTTCTGAATTTGGATACTCTTCTGTGGTTTTGATCACGTTGGTAAAGATATATAACTGTAAACACATTATACTATATAAGATATTAGCTGTAGATTCCTAAACCTATTACGGGGGCATATATACCAATTCTCAAGTTGCCAGAAAACGATGCGCTCACACCACTGGGAAAAAACTTTTTATAATTATTAGAAGTAGGACGCAGTAAAAGTTTATATTAATATTGTCCCTGATATGTCCTCATTCCAACCAGTGTACATTTGAAGCGAGTATTACAGAGGAGGAGAAGGAGGAGGAGACAGGGTTGCGTGTTTTATTGCTGCTGTACATGTTTTTATTGTATATTGGGTGCAGCGATCAGGGAATTGGTGATATTGGCAGGCTCATTACAAACGTGTCTGTTAATAAGGGTTAGGGTAACTTAGGGTTAGCGTACAGTTGCAGTTGGGTTTACAGTTAGTGGTAGGCATAGTTCGGGTCGACATATGGGTAATATGTGCGTCGCACTTCGGTGGTAGGCTTAGTTTTATGTCACGCTCTGGGGCCGTGCCTTACAATTAGTAGTATGGCAAGATTTATGCTAGATTCTCGATCTGTGCCTCAAGGCAAACTGCCATTTTCTGGCCCCTATGTGAATATTTCTGTACTCAATCTTTAGTGTGTATGTCAAGATAGGTGTGTGTTGTAGTGAGGTGTGTAATTGCAACATAGTCTATTTCGTTCTACCTCGAAAGAACTGCAATTCAGATAAAGTTCTTGGTATAGTGCATGTATTTTCTACTTATATATCAATCGACTACTAACCAGGGAAATATATATTTTTGAAGACTACCTTAACTATATTTTAAACGATGGCACAAGTGGTACACATACACAATTTGGTGCATGTGAGAATAGATTGCATGATAATCTGATGACATCTATCTGTTTAGGATGAAAGATATTCGTGTATACATATTGTGGGTGTAGTGTTGGTGAGGAACACGTCCCTTATAAAAAGCCGTTGACGTGTGTGTTTAAATTTATATAGTTACAACTGGGAAATATTGTTTATAATTGTTTTATGGACTGGACGTCATATTCAACTGAATGGTAGCAATGGTCGAATATTGTTTGTATTATCAGCGCGGATGTAAACAGTTTTTACGCGTGTATATGCATTTTAATTAAAATGGACTTGTGCATGCTCATGGTGAGGGGTTATTTTGGTTGAAAAATTGAAATCGTGTGAATAGTTATTCTGTTTGAGTCGGTACGCGGGATCGTTTTGAAAATAGTAACATCCGGGTGCACGCGTTAAATCCTCGTATACGCGAAGGCGGATGTAACGCGCGCGTACATACGAATTTATGGTTTCGGTTGCGACCGGGACATCGTGCTTGTTGCATTACAATAATATGAATTAACAAATGCGAACTACAGACTATTATTTATAGTCATAATGTGCTCTTATGTGCTTTGATAAACAGTATTTTTTAGTATTTTTTGTAATTCTACAGCCACGCAGCCCCAACGAGTTTAATATGTGAAACGAAATACAGTATAAACTTCTCCACGTCGGACATGTTTTTAGTTAAATATGGTTGAAATTCTGAATGAATAGAATGTATTTTTACTCTTAACATTGCTTTGTACACGTTTTTTCTGTCGGCATATCACCGGTCGTTATCTACAGCTATTACTATAGGTAGTTGTCTTAATTAAAATGCTTGGTTTCAACTTTATTCTGCTTGTTCGCTATTGTGGCCGAACGTTAAAAAACACAAGTGTTGCATAATATATATTACTATAATTATTATAAGAAACAACACTTACGAACATTTTTCGAATCGCCTTTTCTCCTTTCTAATTTGTGGAGTTACATCTTAAACTTGCCCTTAGACTAATTTATCGATATCTGTAATAATTCACGGCGAAGATTAACTATACAGTTCTAAATTTTGTTGTACATCGACATCGCTCAGTAACAAATTTACGTAAATCACAAAAAGTGCCGTGAACTCATGCGATAAATTATCGATGTTAATAACGGAAAATTGAATAGCGTGTATGCTGCATCCAGACCAATGAGTTGGTCCACGTCCTTTTGGGGGAATTAGCGCCAAAGTGAATGTTAATTCATCGGTGTCGCAGTCAGTGACACCAAACGCCGACGGTTCTTGACGACTGGATCCTTCTGCGATTGGTGTCTCACTCTTCTTCCAAATATAATTGGCTCTCAGATACATTTACGCTGTATCCTACACAGAATGGTGGCTGAGCTGATACGATGTACAGACGTAGATCAGTTAGTTACTATATGATCTGCTGCAATGTTGAGTGGACGCGTGAAATTCATGTCGATCTTTTCAGCAAAAATTATATTAGCAAGTTGATTACATATTATAATAAGTCTAAACAGTATTAGTAAGGCACAAATAAACTAAGCAATTGTTTACATTACGAAACATTAACATTGTGTAACACACTACGTACTGGTAACAATTTATTACATAAATTTATGCTGAGATACCCCCTAACCTATGGGGGGGGGGCAAAGCCAAAAAAGTGCACGTTTATC
>NW_014578035.1:124386-124668 GCF_000485595.1 Priapulus caudatus | reverse complement strand
GCTCTTGCTCTCTCTCTCGCCTCTCTTTCTCCCCTCTCTCTCTTTCCCGCTCGCGCGCTTTTCTCTCTCTACCTTTATATTTCCCTGTGTGATGGCGGAATTCCCCAACCCTCCTCCTTCTTCTTCTCCTGTCCTCCGCCTCCGCCTCCTCCTCTCCTCCTTCTCATTTGCCTCCTTCTCCTCTCTTCCTTCTCATCCTCTCTTCCTCTTCCTCCTCCTATTCCTCCTCCTCCCCTCTTCCTTCTTCTGTCCTCCGCTTCCGCCTCCTCCTCTCCTCCTTCT
>NW_014578035.1:118737-123048 GCF_000485595.1 Priapulus caudatus | reverse complement strand
GGGAGGGAGGGAGAGGGAGGCAGGGGGCAAGGGGAGGGAGGGAGGGGGAGGGGGAGGCAGGGGGCAGGGAGGGGAGGGAGGGGAGGGAGGGAGGGAGGGAGGAGGAGGAAGGGAGAGAGGAGAGAGAGAGAGAGAGAGAGAGAGAGAGAGAGAATGCTAGAGAGCGAGAGATAAAGAGAGCAGTCGTTGTACACGTTGTTCTGATAGCGAAAGCTCATAGACTAATATCGCAACATCTTTTCTCCATATTATCGTCTCCTTATTCGAAGTCATTCGCTTCGTATTTCGCTTAAGTAAATACGAATTTAGTCTCGCTGTAAGATTGCATTGATTCTTGCACATACGCACGCGCACACACATACACACACGCTCACACCCACGGACATTCACACAGACGCACACACACACACACACACACGCACACACACACACACGCACGCACGCACACACACACACACACACACACACACACACCACACACACACACACACACACACACACACACACGCAAGCATGCGGTAGTTTTGTGCATATAGGTTTACGAGCGCACACTTAAACAGGTTCTCACGAAAGTTCGTCACTCCTCGTAAAGTGGCGAGAGCGTATATATACGGTTTCTTCGATACCAAGGCCCTATTTCTCCGGCTGCGCACACCCTCTATTTACTCTCCAACGTTTGCCCGACGTCGATGTAGACTGACCCATCACGTCGTCGCGCCCTGCCAGATACTGCAGTAGGGTAGGATGAAGCTCAGACGTCGGGGAAGACTATGAGTAATCTGTATTGATGGTTAGGCTGGACCATGGACAGAATTAATGAGAGATGAAAGAGAAGGACAACGCCTGGTGTAGTAATACGATCACGGGAGCGAGGATACAATACCAGAGTAGTCATAGAATGAGGGTAAAGAAGAAGCAAGAGAAGAAGAAGAAGAAGAAAGAAGGACAAGAAAAGCAGAAAGGGCGTAGAGAAAAAGAAGAATAAAGAAGAAGATAGAGCAAGTAAGAAAAAGTAAGAAGAAGAATGAATAAGTTAAGAAAATACGACGAAGACGAAGAAGGAGAAATGAGGAGAAGCAGGAGGGGAAAAAGGAATATTTTTTGGATAGCAGTCGAGTACGGAGCCCCATCACAGCTCGCGTAGTAATGGAGTTGTCGCGTAGAAATACAATCAGGAAGTCACACTAAACGTATTTACTCGCGACCTTCTTACGTCTCGGGGCCACGACAGACCGTGAAAGGAATCTCTATTTACAGCTCTGTGCAGTTAGCGTTATACACTTACGCTAGAAGACGAATACTTCGCCGCCGCTGCTGCTGCTGCTGCTGCTGTTGCTGCTGCTGTTGTTGCTGCTGCTGTTGTTGTTATTATTATTATTGACTGTGCTGCTGATGATTGTTTTTGTTGCTGCCGCTGCTGTGCCTGCTACTGCTGACTGCTGCTGCTGTTGTTTGTTTATTATTATCATTGCTGCTGCCTGCTGATGATGTTGGTTTGTTTGCTGCCACTGCTGTTGCTGCTACTTGCTGCCGCTGCTGCTGCTGCTACTGCTACTGTACTGTTGGCCTGCTTGCTGCCTACTGTTGCTGCTACTTGCTTACTTTGTTGTTGCTGCTGCTTGCTGCTGCTGCCTTACTGCTGCTACTACTGCTGCTGCTGTTGCTTGCTGCTTGACTGCTACTGCTGCTACTATGTCCTGCTGCTGTTGTGCTGCTGCTGCCACTGCTGCCTACTTACTGCTGCCTGCTACTACTACTTCACTGCCTGGTGCGCTGTTGCTGCTATGCTACACAGTAAGTGTTTCCGTTACTTAACTACTGATCTCGTTCNGGACAGAGGGGAGAGAGGAGATGGATGACGGGAGAGAGAGAGGGAGGGAGGAGAGGAAAGGAGAGAGAGAGATGAGGAGAAAGAGACCGAGAGGATGGTGAGAGAAAGGAGGAGAGAGAGAGGAGACGAGGAAGAGGGAGAGAGAACTGGGAGAGCGACGGAAGAGAGAGGAAGGAGGGGCGAGAGAGAGAAAGAAGGAGAGAAGAGAGAGAAAAAAGAGGAGGAGCGGAGAGAGAGACGGAGACAGAGAGGAAGGAGAGAGAGCGGAGAGACAGAGAACAGAGAGAGAGAGACGAGAGCGAGAAAGAGAGAGAGAGAGAGAGAGAGAGAGAAGAGAGAGAGCAGAGAGAGGAGACGCGAGAAGGAGAGAGACGGACCGAGAGAGAGATAGAGAGAGAGAGAGAGCAGAGAGACGAGAGAGAGAGAGACGAGAGAGAGTCAGCGCGGAGAGAGAGAGAGAGGAGAGAGAGATCGAGAGAGAGAGAGAGAGAGAGCAGACAGAGAGAGAGAGCGCGAGCGTGATGTGTTCATCGGTTACTCGTTTTATTATCCGCCTTCTCAACCTCATTTTACTATGTACAATACACATACATTCAGGCAGTTAATAAACGAATATGTCTCTTATAAATCTGTTCTCCTGACTACGATGCCATAAGTACATGTATTATACTGATATATTATTATGTATGTATCAGTAGCCGCAAATTACCACGCATTTAGGCATTATGTATGATAGTATCAAGAGCTAGTTCATACATTCTAATAATAGAAGCTAGTAATACATGTAATGTATTATTAGCCCTTTATATATATATATTATATTATATGATAAATATATATATACATACATACACAATACCACACACCACCAATATAGTATATATATATAACATACATACACAGCACACACACATATATTATATATAGATATATATAGATATAATATATAGATATCAGATATAATAGATATATATATATAATATCATATATATACGATATATATGTATATAGTCCAATGCGCTGGCACATCGCCAGCAGAATCTTGAGCAGCTGATAGTAGCAGGCTGCTGACCCCTGCCTGCCCTATAATTTATTCAGAGACAAATCAACACAACATGCGTCCTTTTCCATCGACACTCTCCCCCCCCTCCCCGCGCGTCCCATCTCTTGAAGTCGCCAGGCGCCTCCCCGCACGCCCGTACACGCGAAGCGAGCGAAAGGCCGGCCTGGGCAGAGAGTGCGAGTGTGATGAGTTGGTGGAGAGATGGAGAGAGGGAGAATTTACGGGCTACGCTAATATTGTGTCCGCACTGACAGTGTGTGATGGTGGTCCGCGCATCCTGCAGCCATATAACGTGGGTGAGGGGAGAGGTAGGGAGAAGGGGGGCGGGTGATAAGAAAGACGAGTGAGGGACGCGAGCGAGAGCGAGCCCGACGAGGAGCAGAAGCGGAGAGACAGACAGAAGAGAGAGAGACGGACAGACAGACGACAGAGACGAGAGAAGAGAGACGCAGAGAGAGAGAGAGAAGAGCAGAGAGAGACAGACGAGACGAGACGCAGGAGAGATGAGAGAGAGAGAGAGAGAGAGAAGACAGAGAGAGAGCAGAGATTGAGACGAGAGAGACGAAGAGAGAGAGAGAGAGAGAGAGAGAGAGAGAGAGGCAGAGAAAGAAGGGGGAGTACGAGTGAGAGGTTACGCTACACGCTAACACCACACAACAGCGAGCGAGGCCGTCCGGCCATTTCACGCCGTACGCCTTCTCTTATCCTCCCGCGTTTCTGTTTCTCTCCTTCCTTAGCTTGACTTGCTTTCCAATTTATCCGCTTGACCGACCCCCTTTATACATCACTGACGCCGATCCGTTAGCGAGGCCTGGTCTAACACCCCGCCACGACCCTGTACTGTAGTTAGCTGCGAGTAGTGTCGCAGTGAAAACCGTATAGGCACTTGGCTCTATGTGAACGTACAACAACGACTGCAATAAAACCATTTCGCGGCCGAGCCCAGCTCGTTTTTTACGAGCCAACGTTTTAGCTGTTGTTGTCAGAAGTTGTTTCGCGGGTGGCGGCCCGTGAAGTGTCTCTAATTCGCCACCGCGTGCGAGTTTCACAGGCGTAAACAGAGAGANGAGAGGGAGAGAGAGAGAGCGCGTCCGCGAGCGTGTGTTCTCCGGTTCTCGTTTTATTATCCCCTTCTCAACTCATTTACTATGTACATACACATACATCAGGAGTTAATAAAGATGTCTTTATAAATGTGTCTTTATTAACTCCTGACATACATGCATATGTACATGTATAATATATACTGTATATGTATTATGTATATATAGTAGCCGCAAATACACGCATTTGGCATTATGTATGTAGTAGTAAGAGCTAGTCATACATTCTAATAATAGAAGCTAGTAATACATTAATGTATTATTAGCCCTTGTGTATATATATATATATATATATATATATATATATATATATA
>NW_014578035.1:113709-114899 GCF_000485595.1 Priapulus caudatus | reverse complement strand
TCCCCCTCCTTCTCAGAGTCTCTCGCTGTGTCAACTATAAGCCGTTGTTTGACCCGCATACAAACCGCACACCTCACACACCTCACACACTCTCACACTCACGCACAGACGAGGATAGGCTGGTTACCCGCGGCCGCCGCAAACTGGTTTTACGATCAAACGCGAAAAATCACACGCGCTTCGCCGCATCCGTTTACGTTACATACATGCAGCAGCTGCAGCAGCTAGTATAGCGCGCCTGCAGTGCGTGCAGGATGCAGATGCGTGCGTGCGTGCGTGCGTGTGTACGTGTGTGTGCGTGCGTGCGTGTGTGCGTGTGTGCGTGCGTGCGTGCGTGCGTGCGTGCGTGTGTGCGTGCGCGCGAGCGTGCGTGGTGGTGTGTATACAATGGGTGCTCCCTATAACAGAGTGCGAGTTCGCGTTCTGCGCTCATTCCCCAGTCGCCCTCTCTCTTCTTCGTTCACTCCCCGACCGGCCTCTCTCCCAGTCGGTCACTTCCCGAATCCTCACCCGCCCTCACTCCTCCCCTCCTGTAGGACTATACATACCTTTTCCTTCTCTCTTCTTTCGCCTTCCATACTTTCTCCCCCATCTTCAATTTCTTCTCCTCCACCTTCCCTACCTCATTCGTTACCTTCCCTACCCTCATCTCCGTCCTCCCCTCCTCCTCCGCCTTCTCTACCTCCTCCACCGTCTTCCCCTCCTGCTCTGCCTTCTCTACCTCCTCCACCGTCCTCCCCTCCTCCTCCGCCTTCTCTACCTCCTCCACCGTCTTCTCTACCTCCTCCACCGTCTTCCCTCCCTCCTCTTCCGCCTTTCCTCCTCCCTCTCTATCAGCAATGGATGTGCGCTGCACGCGTCTGCTCGCGTGTTTGCTGATTGCTAGATGATTACCACCGCGTGCCGTGTTTGTTTAAACAACGACTATCACCACGGTGACGGAGGATGCGGATGATGACGGAGGCTGCGGAGATGACGGAGGCTGCGGATGATGATGATGATGACGGAGGCTGCGGAAGATGATGGATGCTGATGATGACGGAGGCTGCGGAAGATGATGGATGCTGATGGAGACGGAGGCTGTGACGGATGCGGAAGATGACGGAGGATGTGACGGAGGATGCGGATGTTGCAGATGATTATGGATGCAGCGGGTACTCACGGAGGTGGAAAGCAGAGAGAGAGAGAGA
>NW_014578035.1:108122-110169 GCF_000485595.1 Priapulus caudatus | reverse complement strand
TATATATATATATATATATATATATATATATATATACACATATATCTATTCCTAAAACCTGTGATTATACTGGCCATTAAAGGAAAACAGCGAAAGTGGCCTTAGTGGCCGTGTCTTTATCACGGTAAAACCTGCATATAGCAGCCACCAAAGAGAAATGCCAAGTAGCCTTCATCGACAGGTGGCCATTCAATAGGTGGCTCCCCTGTACAACAACCAGCCTCTATGTTGCCTATAAGAACCATGGCCTCTATGTACAGGTGGCTGTTCTAGAGAGGTGGTCGTTAACGTAGATCTGAAAGCAGGCGGTAATAGACATCGCGAGGCCGGCGTACCAGCGGCAGCAGTCTCGGATAGAAGAACGGTACGGAGGCTGTGATGTCCATCGCCATGGTTACGTGCATCAGCCAGCTGCGATCGTCCGTGCTGATCTCCAGCCCTGCAGAAACGAGCGGAAATTTAATTAGTATCTTAATCACGGGTACGTTTGATATTAATAATGAAATAATAATACAACTATGATGTAACGTAATACAATAACAACAATAACAGTATTCAGAGTAATAATAACAATAACAACAAATAGAATAATAGCAATAACGCTACGAAATCACTGAATCAATTAAATACACGACAGAACACCACACGACTTACACTAAATAAACCACACCAATTCAAACTCAAAAATAACCCAACAAAGAAAATCCGTCTCTCAATCAACACCACGTCCAACGATACCACCTCCGCCGCCGCCGTGCCAACACGCGTGGCGCCACCTACCCTGCAGCGAGTCGTTCTTCAGGATGCAGTTCGTGTAGAGCGGCAGCAGCTTCATGCATTCCGGCAAGATGAGTTGCCCTGCCGACGAGGGACTCGCGCAGTTGCGTCGGTAGGTCGCCAGGATGGCGGACGCGCGCTGAACGAGCGACTCGCGGATCTTCTGCGGTGCAGACGTGAGGACGGATCGCACGGCTGCAAGCAGACGCAAGATAGATGATAAACACACACGTACACGCACGCACGCACGCACGCGCACGCACGCACGCACGCACACGTACACACACGCGTGAGGACGGATCGCACGGCTGCAAGCAGATGCAAGATAGATGATAAATACACACGTACACACACGCACGCACGCACGCACACGCACTCACGCACACACACACACACACGTACACGCACGCACACACGCGCACATGCACACGCACACACACGTACACGCACGCACGCACGCACGCACGCGCACGCACACACACACACACGCACACACCCACACCCTCCCCACACACACTCACAGTGCTTAGCGAAGTAGTTGATCATTGAGTCGAGGTCACAGTTCTTGTACATGTCCGACAGTTGGCTGCAGCAGTTCAGCGACAGGTTGAGACAGCGCAGGCGCCGCTGCCCGCTCACGCTCGTGAACAGCACCGCCACCTGCAGGCGAAAAACGCAAACTAAACAACCCGTCCGCCCTTCGCGCGTTGAGCAATACGCAGATTGATAGATAGATCGACCTGGCGCGATACAACACAGGCGGCTCTAGTCAATCACTGCCGAGATGAGACATCGAGTGCCGCAAAGTCGAAACAAACAAAGAGCGTACAAACTACCTTCATCTTACCAGCGTACCCCTACCCTTACCGCCCCACCTTCGACGCCCTCACATCGGCAGCGCCCCCCTCACGCATCGGTGGCACCCCCTCGTGCATCGGCGGCGCCCCCTCGCGCATCGGTGGCGCCCCCTCGCGCGTCGGTGGCGCCCCCTCACCTGCACGTAGACGCCGTCTTCTTCGACGAGCTTGTCATCGTGTTTCAGTTCGACGGCGATTGCCTTGTCGCAGTCGACGGCCGCCATCTCGACGTCCGTCGTGTTGCACATGTAGAAGTTACCGAGGAAGTCCGTCGGTCGGATGCCTGCGCGTTGCCACGACGACAACGAAAACAACGCGAGTGAGCGTGGGGTGGGTACGTCGTGGAGTGGGGTGGGTTGGTCAGAAGAACAAGGTAGGAGGGGACAGGTACAGGATGGGGTGGTCGGCTTAAA
>NW_014578035.1:102044-107232 GCF_000485595.1 Priapulus caudatus | reverse complement strand
TGTCTCTCTGTCTCTCTCCCTCTCTCTCTCTCGCTCTCTCTCATTCTATGTCTCTCTGTCTCTCTCCCTCTCTCTCTCTCGCTCTCTCTCGTTCTATGTCTCTCTGTCTCTCTCCCTCTCTCTCTCTCGCTCTCTCTCATTCTATGTCTCTCTGTCTCTCTCCCTCTCTCTCTCTCTCTCTCTCTCTCGTTCTATGTCTCTCTGTCTCTCTCTCTCTCTCTCTCTAGTTCTATGTCTCTCTGTCTCTCTCCCTCTTGCCATCTCTCTTGATCCTATATAATATTTATATATATAAAACGAAGTTTCTACGACATCATAAATCATAAAAGATTCTGAACATGCGCACACGCACGCACGCACGCACGCACGCACGCACACACACACACACACACACACGCGTGAAGTGTCTCCACCGTACCTGGAAGTAGTTATACTTGTAGATCTGTCCTCCTGTCACGTTGCAAATCTCGCCGATGGTGGCGACATCTATGTAGGCGTTCGGAAACAGGAACAGGTCGACGCAGCATCCCGCCTCGACGCACTCCTTGCCCAGGTTCTTGTAGAACGGCAACTGGGAGGCAAGTATCGTCTGCCGGAGAGAGAAGGGTTAGAGGGAGGCCCGCGCTGCCATGTGTCGAGTTTGCTGTCTCGCGCTTGCTTCTCTCTCTCTCTCTCTTTCTCGCATACACACACACACTCTCTCTCTCTNACGTTACCACGGCGACACAGCGTTACCACGGCGACAAACACTGTGTTGCCGCGATGATCTGATGCACGTTATTTCTGCAGAATGGTGTCTGCCGCCCTGAATGACCCGCCCGCTTCTTTGTTGCTCGTTCTACTTCCGCACTTTCCTTTCTCTACCTCCTCCCTCTCACCTTCCTCTCCCTCCCTCCTCCCTCTCACCTTCAGCGCCTCTAGTCCGGCCTGTATCACCGGTCCCAGCACGGTCTCCGTCTCCCGTGTGTCAGCGAACATCACCTCGATTTGCTCCAACAAGCTGCAACAAGAGAACACGCGCACGGTCAGCGATGCCGTCGACACCAGAGGGCGCTGCTCGACGATAACGTGGGCAACGTTGCAGGAGCGATATTGCAGGTAGCGATGTTGCAGGTAGCGATATTGCAACAACCGATATTGCATCTAGCAGCGGTGTCGCGTGCTAGGTTGCCTTAGGTGATGTTGTCGAGTTCAACGTTGCCGCGTGCAACGTTGTCGGGTTCAACGTTGCCACATTTAACGTTGTCGCGTGCAATGTTGTCGGGTTCAACGTTGTCGCGTTCAACGTTGTCGCGTGCAACGTTGTCGCGTTCAACGTTGTCGCGTTCAACGTTGTCGCGTTCAACGTTGTCGCGTGCAACGTTGTCGCGTTCAACGTTGTCGCGTGCAACGTTGTCGGGTTCCACGTTGTCGCGTGCAACGTTGTCGGGTTCAACGTTGTCGCGTGCAACGTTTTCGCGTTCAACGTTGTCGGGTTCAACGTTGTCGGGTTCAACGTTGTCGGGTTCAACGTTGTCGTGTGCAATGTTGTCGGGTTCAACGTTGTCGCGTGCAACGTTGTCGGGTTCAACGTTGTCGGGTGCAACGTTGTCGCGTTCAACGTTGTCGCGTGCAACGTTGTCGGGTTCAACGTTGTCGCGTGCAACGTTGCCAGGCGTGCGTTCACTCACCTATCTATGAGATCCTCAGAATCTTGCGACATCGTTACGAGGAAGCCATCAAGGAGGGGTAGGAACACGTCCTGTACGTCAGCTACCACCATCATCTGCGGCTGCGCCAGGCCTGCCTACACACACGACGACGTACACACGTACATATATATATATATATATATATATATATTTCACATGATATGTATAAATGTATATAAATATATATATATATATATATATATTTCACATGCAGTTTTACTGCGATTATTAACACAAGTACATCGAAATTGATTCCAAAATTTTGCTCACAGCCTAAAAGTCAAGTTCCCATAGAAAGCGAGTAAAGTTTGTCTCGCACTTTTGTAAACCTTATCATAAACAATGACACCACATAGTAACTAATTAGTTAAGATCGTCGTCATCGTCATCATCATCATTGTCGTCGTCGTGCACCAGCCTCTCGTCGCCGTGGTTACCTTCAGGTTGTAGAAGTGCAGCACGTTGTTGTAGGTCACGAATCCGACGCGAATCGCCGACGTCTCCGCGCCGTACTCTCTGCAACACAAGAGCATCCGTCAGCAACGGCACGTATGTGAGCGACAGGTCAACCCGTGGCCTTGAAGGCAGACGCGGGAATGGCCGTCGATGGCGCGGAAATTAAGCGCCATCTCATTTATAGAATGAATCAGCGTACCTTTGTCACACGCTTTAACAAATTGTTTTTAATAAATAATAATTGTAATATACATATAGTAAAATAACAATTAAAAAATAAATTTATTCTTTTAAATCGGCGGCCGAACCCTGCAATGCCCACTAGGGGGCGTGGATGTTGCACGCGAGGGGGAGGAGGACCGGGGGCGGCGGCTCCACCTACTTTGGCAGCGAGTGTAGCAGCTTCTTCACATTGGAACAGAGGGTGTGCACCATGCCACTCTTGATGCTGTTATAAGACACGTCGATCATGAAGATGTACGCGGGACTGTTCGGAAACTTGCCATTCTGCACCGAAGAAGAAGACCCAAATATACAAATAAATATATACATACACAAATATACACGATCGAATGCACACACGCATGCATGGCACGTAGGTCAAATATAGTTATGATTGTGTTTATGCCTATCTCTCCATAAAATTGTCTGTTTCTCTCTGTATTACAAATATGGTTATGGTGTGCTTTCTTGTTTAGTTTCCCTCCCTCTAACTACATCTCTCTCTCTCTCTCTCTCTCTCTCTCTCTCTCTCTCTCTCTCTCTCTCTTCTCATGCACACTCACTCTCACTCTCACTCTCTCCATTTTTGCTAGATCGCACATCAGCAGCAGCATCATCATCATCAGCATCATCATCATCAGCATCATCATCATCATCAGCATCATCAGCATCATCAGCATCAGCAGCAGCAGCGCGCACCTACCTTGCAGTAGTCCTTCGTGGCGACAAACTCGTAGGTGCCCAGGTGCAACTCTGGCCTCTCCCACTTGTCCAGACGCTGACCCGTGTGGTCAAGGTGCTGGAAGTACTCCTGGGGAACTGCGAAGAGAAGGACGATGATGAGGGAAATCGTGGAAACCGTGGCAACAGTTGTGACAATGTCGCGGGTCTACAACGTCGGAAATTGAACTACTGAAGTCGAAAGTCGTGAGAAAAATTGTGAAAGATCTTTCGTTCTCTGCGCTCCTCACTTCCCACTATCCCCCTCTCACCCTCTTCCACCGTTCATTCTCCCCCTCTGGCCGCTCTTCTCTCCTGTTCCACTCACCCTCTCTTCCCTCTTACCCCATCCTCCTCCTGAGAGAAGCTGCAGAGGAATCTCCACCCTCTCCCCCTCCCCTCCACCCGCCTCCTCCCCTCCCATCCCTCTCTCGCTCACCGTTCATCTGGCCGTTGCAGAAGCTGCAGAGGAACCTCCGTCCTCTCTTCCTCCCTCCCTCTACACTTCTCCTCCCCTTCTCCCTCCACCCTCCTCTTCCCCTCCCATCCGACAACCTTCTCCCTCGCTCTCACGCTCACCGTCCGTGTGGCCGTTGCAGAAGCTGCAGAGGAACCTCCGTCCTCTCTTCCTCCCTCCCTCTACACTTCTCCTCCCCTTCTCCCTCCACCCTCCTCTTCCCCTCCCATCCGACGACCTTCTCCCTCGCTCTCACGCTCACCGTCCGTGTGGCCGTTGCAGAAGCTGCAGAGGAACCTCCGTCCTCTCTTCCTCCCTCCCTCTACACTTCTCCTCCCCTTCTCCCTCCACCCTCCTCTTCCCCTCCCATCCGACAACCTTCTCCCTCGCTCTCACGCTCACCGTCCGTATGGCCGTTGCAGAAGCTGCAGAGGAACCTCCGTCCTCTCTTCCTCCCTCCCTCTACACTTCTCCTCCCCTTCTCCCTCCACCCTCCTCCTGCCCTCCCATCCGACGACCTTCTCCCTCGCTCTCACGCTCACCGTCCGTGTGGCCGTTGCAGAAGCTGCAGAGGAACCTCCGTCCTCTCTACCTCCCTCTACCCTTCTCCTCCCCTTCTCCCTCCACCCTCCTCCTCCCCTCCCATCCGACGACCTTCTCCCTCGCTCTCACGCTCACCGTCCGTGTGGCCGTTGCAGAAGCTGCAGAGGAACCTCCGTCCTCCGTCGATGAAGGTCATGAAGGGACTCATGTAAGCCTTGCAGCGGATGCAGCGCACCGGTCCAAGCTCTCCCATGTTCACCACGGGAACGGCCTTCTGCAAACACAAGAGCGCGCGTCGTCAGTCGCCTCCAACGGCGCCCTCTGGTTGCGACGGCAACGCGCGCGCCGTTTCGCATCGCTGCGTGGAAACCGGTTGTTATGATTTTTGCGGTTTCACTTTGGTGTATGTTCCATGAATGTGAATCGATTGATAATATAAATAATAATAATAATCGATAGATATTATACTAATCGATTTATAATAATAGATGCTACAGATACTATTAGATGCTCTAGATACTATTAGACCTTACAGCTGCTATTAACTATGGTAAAACTACAGATACTATTACCTATGCTAAAAAAAACCAGCCAATATCTAACGTTTAAACACACCAATCGCGTAACCAAATCGTAAAAATCGAAATCGATCGAGCGCCTCCGTTCATCATCGACCCCCCTCCCCCCAGCGCCGGTTGTCACGGCAACATCCACCCAGCTTCCGCTCGACGGCGAAAATTCGCTCTCTGCGGTGACCATCTCTACGGGTTACCGTGGTTACGCTTAGACCGGTGCTAACCTCTTGCGGGTGTTGGCGTGCGAAGGGGCAGACGTTGAGAACGATGGGGACTTGTGACTGCTTGCACATGTCAGCGGTGCATGGCACGCTGTAGACGCTCGCTCGCATCAGCCGTGGACCGCTGTTACCTGCAATCATCAATTAACGAGGTGTTAACGAGCGATCGATGGCAGCCATGCTGTGTGTTTGCCTGTCTGTCTCTCGCTCGCTCTCTCTCTTTCTCTCTTTCTGTCTCTTTCTCTCTCTCTCTCTCTCTTCCCGATATATTGCTATAGGCCTATTCTTATATTCCTATTTTCT
>NW_014578035.1:97237-102034 GCF_000485595.1 Priapulus caudatus | reverse complement strand
TCTCTCTCTCTCTCTCTCTCTCTCTCTCTCTCTCTCTCTCTCTCTCTCTCTCTCTCTCTCTCTTCTTCTCTCTCTCTCTCTCTCTCTCTCTCTCTCTCTCTCTCTCTCTCTCTCTCTCTCTCTCTCTCTCTCTCTCTCTCTCTCTCTCTCTCTCTCTCTCTCTCTCTCTCTCTCTCTCCTCTCTCTCTCTCTCTCGCTCGCTCCCCTGCCGCCGCCACATTACCTTGATCCTGCGTCATGAACTCGCTCGTGACAAGTGGCGGCACCTGGCCACGGGGGCCCGTGGCGAACACGCCGGCGCGATTCCGCCTGTCATCCTCGTAAACTTGGATCTGCACTCGCGTCGTCACGGCGACGACGACAACAAAGAAAGACAAAGTTAGTGCGCACAACGACAACGATAACGAAGACAGCGTTGGCGCGCTAAGAGACTTCTCGTTTACCAAGTTTAATGAGTTTAACGAGTTTAACGATCATAACGAGGCACTCACAGGGCTTGGCATCTGATCGGGGTCGAGGCGGCGCTGTTGCGGCGCGGCCTGCACAGTCTGGCCGGGAAACGAGCCGGGGGCGGGGCCGACGGGAGACTGGGGTCCGTGCGGGCCTCGATTCGGCCCCGGCGGGCCACCAGGGGGCGCCGCGTTCTGCGCACCTGAAGCAGACGGAAAGACGGTAAACTCTCGCGTCCGAGGAATTGTCCACAGACACGTCATCAACGCCGCGGCGACGACACTCACAAGAACTCTCACGTGAAATAAGCATTAAATCAATAGAAATACCCATCTAGATGAATACACATGACTATATATAATATATATATATAGATATATATATCTATATATACGCGTAATGCATAAAAAAACAAACAAAAAAACAAATAATACGTGAATAAAAAAATTTGCGCGCTCATCAGCGTCGCTGCGCCGTGCCTCACCTTGCTGCGGGTGGTAGCCCGGCCCAGCAGGGGGCGCCGGCAGTGGCCCGCCATGCTGCCCCGCGTCCGGCGCCCCGTAGCCGCCCGGCGACGGCGGCGGCCCCCCGTACCCCGGCCTGGGCGGCCCTCCGTACTGCTGCTGCTGCTGCTGCGCGCCCGGAGGCCCAGGGTAGGATCCCGGGGGATGGGCGGCCCCTTGCGGCGGCCCAGGCTGCGACGTGGCCGGTGGCTGCCCATACTGCGACGTGGCCGGTGGCTGCCCATACTGCGACGTGGCCGGTGGCTGCCCATACTGCGACGTGGCCGGTGGCTGCCCATACTGCGACGTGGCCGGTGGCTGCCCATACTGCGACGTGGCCGGTGGCTGCCCATACTGCGACGTGGCTGGTGGCTGCCCATACTGCGACGTGGGTGGTGGCTGCCCGTATTGCGATGCGGGGGGAGGGGCTCCATATTGCGACGTAGGGGGCGGTCCGGGTTTGGGCGCGGCGTATGGGGCGTGCTGCTGCTGCTGCTGCTGTGCGGGTGTGGCGTACTGCGATGACGGCGGAGGCGCGACGCCATACGGAGCTCCACCAGGGGGCGCCGCCGGCTGGCCGTATTGCGGCGGCGCCCCCTGGCTGTTGGGCGTCGGCGCCGACGTCGCGTACTGCGTAGGCGGCGCTCCGTAGCCGCCAGGCGGCGCCACGGCATTGCTCTGGCCATAGTACGACGTCGGCGGCGGGGACCCCGCGCCGCCAGGGGGCGCCGGCGGGTATCCGTATCCGGCGCCGCTCGGCGGCGCGCTGCTCACGTTCATGCGACCCATCTGACTCGTCACCTGAACAGTAAAGCAACGTTAGTTACAGTTACAGAGTTACAGACGCCGCGGCGAACCGTACGGTGCTGCCGCCAGCTGAGCACTACTGTAGCAACAGAAAAAACAGTGATCATAGTTGCAGTTAGTATATAGTATATACTACAGTGGAGCCCCGATTTTACGCGCCCCAATTTAACGTGAATTCGGATAGCACGATGAGTAGTTGGACCCCCTTTTTTGCTCTTATATAGCCACGTATATATACAACCCCGATTTAGCGCGACACCGCTTTTTTCGCGATGAAATTTTATGGACCCCCAACCATCGCGTTATAACGGGGCTACACTGTATATACTATGTACTATACATGTCGTTAGCCAGGCAGGATTATCGCGTAACTACATAACACATGAATCGCCAGGACATTTCCAGGACCATCTTACTATAAATTGGAGATTTTCTGTGTGTGTGTATGTGTTTCCGGCTATACGTTTCCGCACCGCTCGACGGATCCTCTCCAAACTTGGTACGAACATTCTACAGATCATGACACGTTGCATGGGCTATTTTTTTTTTTCAGTTTCATTTTTTTCACATTCCACGTTCAAAAACATTTAAATAGTGGGAAATTTTTGCATGGCAACGTCACAACAACACGAAAACACGACGCCACCTATCGGATCTTATATGTGTTAATATTATTTTTTTAAATATTTTTTTAGTTTTTACCACCTAACGGGCATGGACGGGTATGGCTAGTAGTCCATAATCTAGGAAATTCCTTCCTACCTGCTGCGTTGCGGCGCCGGGCGCCGGTGGCGGTGAGAACGGATAGCCATTGTGCTGGCTGTCCGTGTTCTGCTGCTGATGCTGCTGCTGCTGCGGTGGAGCGGGACTCACGCCGGCGGAGTCTCCGTATGGACCCGACACGGTGGCGCCTCCTGGTGATGGGGGGAAGAATATAGAATATACAGCAATATAGGAATATAAGAAAATAGGAATATAAGAATAGGCCTATAGCAATATATCGGGAAGATAGAGAGAGAGAGAGGGGTGACACGAGAGGGGTGACACGAGCGGGCGTTACGTGGGTGGTGGTGCGGCGATGGGGGTACGTGTGCATGAACGATACACACACGCACGCGAGCACGTGTGTACAGATGCATAAGCACACGTACGTACTAAAGAAACAACCTTCTCGATGATCAAATCGGCAACGATGGCCACTGACTCGCACACAGATGGACATGCACGCACACACACACACACGCGCGCGCACTCACACGCACGCACACTTATAAACACGCATCGACTGCATCAACGTTCAGCACCGTCACATCTCGCGGCGGTTCTTCTACCTTGCTTGGCCGGCGGCGGGCCGCCGGGCTGCCCGTGCATGGCTGCCACTCCGGGTGCCTGCATCCCGTAGCCGGCGTGCGACGACGACGGAGGAGGCGGTGGAGCGCCGTAGCTGTTTGGAGGTGCGGGTTGATACATGACATCAAGATGCGGCAGCTAACCCTGCTGCGGCGGCGGACGCAAAAACGCAAACGAATCTTAGAAGAGAGAGTACGAGAACATCTACCTAAACTAGAGGATGCGATCGCGGACACGCATAAAAATGCAAACTTGCGTAACCTCGTAAGGGATAGTGTTCAAAGTCTAAGGATTATACACCAAATACGGAGCGAGACGACGTTGATCAACTCGACAGAATTTGCGGTTCAAGGATAGAGATGATGTCCAGCACGGTGATAGGATAGGATGATGTTTATTACTGGACATGCTCTCTATCCTTGAGCCGAATTTGCTGACTCGCGAGCGACGTAGTGAGTCGGCAGGGTTGGACGTCTGGGTTATTTGATTTTAAAGTCCATTAGTTTATACAGTACACACGTACTTTCAAATATCAACATGTTCAAAGTTTGCTCTAAAAAATGTGAATGTCTACGGATATTATTATTACTAGTATTAGTATTACTATTACTTAGTAATAATAGTACTAGTAGTTTTGTAAATTGTATTTGTAATGTCACATCGACTATGCTCTGAATCCTTGGTACGCGTGCGTTCGCACATTAAACGTAGCAAGACAGTCTTGCACAATAATTAACGTGAGTGATAACTGATCGAAAATACAAACCTAGGTCCTTGGAAATAACCTCGAATGTTAGATGTTACGAAGTTGTGAAATCAGCTGCCAATGGCAATGCCAGCTGTACAGGGACACCGTGTCAACACTCTAAGGTGGTCGCGCAAACAAGTTCGTTCCGCGCTCATTCAAGATCCATTTAACTCTTCACTCGCAGACGAATCGAAAGTTTAGACCGTTAGCTACCTGTCTGACTGCAGCCGATCGAGTGTCGCGTGATTTAGCACGTAAATAACAACAAAAATCATGTATTATTATGCTAGAATTAGAAATGCCACGTCCGTACTAAATACCCGGATGCATTCGTGGCGACATCTATGGAGACACGTTGTAAATAGAATATTTCAGGACAACACCACTGGGAACCGCCAGTTGTATCTTGTATCTTGTAGAGTCCCTTGTGCGGGTATGGGTGTGTGTGTGTGTGCGTGCGTGCGTGCGTGCGTGCGTGCGTGCGTGCGTGTGTGTGTGTATGTGTGTATATGTGTTTGTGTGAGTGTGTGCGTGCGTGCGTGAGTGTGTGTGTGTGTGTGTGTGTGTGTGTGTGTGTGTTGTGTGTGTGTGTGTGTGTGTGGGGTGATACCTGTATTAGATAATGGACTATAGGATACAGGGACATTAATAAACAACAGCGACTACTGACAAATGCACTCATAAATAACGTTATAATAGGTTCATGCAATATATGCAGTCTCCCTCTTTTTATCTGCTCTCACTCTCCCCCCTCTCCTCTCACTCTCCCCCTCTCTCTCACTCTCCCACTCTCTCTCTCTCACTCTCACTTTCCTCTCCCTCTCTCTTCACTTTCACTCTCTCTCTCTCTCTCTCTCTCTCCACTCATTCTCTGCCTCTCTTTTCTCTCTCTTTTTAAATTCCTCCCTTCTTTTTGTTGCTCTTTCTTTCTCTCTCTTA
>NW_014578035.1:84143-92657 GCF_000485595.1 Priapulus caudatus | reverse complement strand
TAAGAGAGAGAAAGAAAGAGCAACAAAAAGAAGGGAGGAATTTAAAAAGAGAGAGAAAAGAGAGGCAGAGAATGAGTGGAGAGAGAGAGAGAGAGAGAGTGGGGAGAGTGAGAGAGAGGGGGGAAAGTGAGAGAGAGGGGGGAGAGTGAGACAGATGAAAAAAATGAAGACTGCATATATTGCATGAACCTATTATAACGTTATTTATGAGTGCATTTGTCAGTAGTCGCTGTTGTTTATTAATGTCCCTGTATTCTATAGTCCATTATCTAATCCAGTTATATACACCTAAATAGTAAATACACACATGCGTACAATGCCACCGTACATTACAATGTTGCAGATATCACGTGTCATTATGCTATTATACTCCTTGGGTTTTATTTACTATGAACAAAATAATAGGACAACTTGATGTTATTTATTTCTGTGTTCATTGATTTTATTATCTTACATAATTTAGGATATTTTACCTATATTGTGGAATTAAACACAATCCCATTGTTACTTAAACTACATGTGTTGTATAGTGTTTCCACCTGTTCTGTTTGTTTATAACCCCAGAAATCGCAAATACAATCCAATGTGCATTAATTTGATATATATACGAATTAAATGGGAAGTAGGCATTACAGAGCGACAATATTACACTGACAATTATAATTCAAACAGCTATTGGTCTTCCAGACTACCATAGCACTTACAGAGCATGATGAGGCGAATGCTATATAGAATTTTCAGACTATCGTCGTACTTTCAGAGTATCACTGGTATTTTATACTACTAGACTATACAGTCGTACACGTACTTGAATGTGACGTAGAATTGCTAGTCTACATACAACAAAATGTTGGCTTACAAGTTACAATACATCAGGAGTGTATAATAGGGATTATTCCTATTATACACTCCTGAATACATCCATAAGCAGATGCTTGCGTGGGGTTTTGTCACGCAGGTGCGTGGTAAATAGAGTATAAGGACATTTGATCCTATATATGTGTTAGCTGTATTAGTTATCATCAGTTACTCAAATCTATGCTTCAAGTTGACTGGTTCAAACATTTTCTTGCAGAGGGCGTCCGCGAAGTCGCTCATCTCATCGTCAAAGTGATTCCTCCAGTCGCCAACTTTTCCTGTCGAGAGAAAATACGAATAAATAATCGGCTATAGGTGACGCAGACACAACAGCTAGCTTTCTGTTTCGCTTGTGCAGAAACAATCTTATAGGATCTTCATGGTCCGCTCACAACTACTGCGATTATTCACGGGATCGTTCGTCTTTACCACAGGCACTTCGGACAAAGTCAGTAAAAACTGAAAATAGATGAACGCACATTCACAATTACTACCCCTCAATTACACTTCCGCTGTTGTATATCAACTTGCTTTCACAAAAACTAATGCAGAACTAGCCGCTCCCGCACTCGCCGTGGAAGTGTAATTGAGGGGTAGTATTTGTGAATGTGCGGTTATCTTATTTTCAGTTTTTACTGACTGTCCCAAGTGCCTGTGGTCTTTACTACCGCACTGCACCCTCGCTATTGTTCTTTACAGCAGTAGCACGTTATAGTTATACACAGCAGTATTAGTTGCTAATAAATGTACACGACAAGGCATGATTCTACTGGCGCCCCCTAGCGTGGCGACAGCGTAAATACAGTTGCTATTTATCGTCATGGAAACCGTAGTTCACATAACGATTGCTTTTACGGACATCATATCGGCTATAAAGAATCATGCAATGCAGTGAAGACTAAACGGAGATTTATCCAAGGCTATAGGACTTGGATATCAAAAATTCCAAGAAGAAACAAACGTCAAACGATGGGAGACTGTGGAATCGCCTGATATCGACGCTAAAGCTGAACGCAGACAAGCAGCGGAAAGAGGTAACAACGGATGGCGGCCAGTATACGGTATCCATGGTAGCCGTAACACGTATAATATGCTACTTGCTGTCCGTTCCTCTTACCTTTGCGCATCAAAGGCACGGAATCGGCGGGCCGGAGGCCCGTGCGGCTGAGGAACTCCCAATTGCTCAGAGGGTTCTTTCGCATGCGTTCGAATGTTGTCTCGTTGACGATGGTCGCCACCTGTTGCGTTGCCCTCACGCTTGCTTTGGTCTCAGCGACAAGTCTGCGATGCGACGCACGCCCCCTGCCAAGGTCCTGCGAGCGATCAGACACGTATACGGCGTTGAGCGTGCGCATTACGGGCAGAGAGCAGCGAGGCGTGCGAGGAGGGGGCCAGGAAGGGAGAGGACGGTGAGGAGGCCGGAGGAAGGAGCCGAGATGGTGGAGGAGGAGCGGAGGAAGGGACCGGAGGACGGGGAGGAGAGGAGGAAGGGAGAGGATGGTGAGGAGGAGGGAGGAAGGGAGAAGGAATGGTGAGGAGGAGGGAGGAAGGGAGAGGACGACGAGGACGGCAGCGCGTTGGAGGGGGAAGAGGGGGGAGGAAGGAGAGGAGGAGAGAGGTAGAGGAGGACGGGAGAAGAGGAGGAAGAAGGAGGCAGGGAGGAAAGGGAGAAGGGAGGAAAGGGAGAGAGAGGAGAGGACGACCGAGGATAAGCAGCGCGCGTTAGGAGGCAGAAAGGAGGGAGGGAGAAGGAGCGAGGAGCGGAGAGAGGAGGGAGGAGAGGAGGAAGGAGAGGAGGAGGGCAGGAAGAAGGGAACGGAGGAGGAGAGGAACAGAGAGACACGAGGACACCGGCCAGAGGCGGTTGGCAGGAGGGGGAGAGGGAGGGAGAAGGAGAGGAGGAGAGGACGACGAGGACGGCAGGCGGTTAGGAGGGGGAGAGGGAGGGAGGGAGGAAGGAGAGGAGGTGGGAGGGGAATAACGATGAGTGAGAGGGAGATGTGAGGAAAGATGGGAGAGAGGGGAGGACGGGAGGGAGAAGACGGTGAAGATTGAAAAGCACAAGAAGAAGAGGAAGCATGGAGATAATAGCTAACGTTCGAGGCAGGCCGAGAAGAAAAAACTCGTAAAGAAGAACATGCATGTAAATGTAACTCAATGTACAACAATAGACATATAACCTGACCTCGACTAGCAATTTCGTAGAAGAGAAATAGAACGTGGCCGCTGTTTCTCTTGCTTCGCCAGTATTCCAGATTGTGCTGCGAAATAGGTTGCCAAACTAGCCATGCGAACAGGAAAAACATATCAAATGATATATATATATATAGTATATAATTCGACTATTTACTTCTTATTTCTTAACACATACGCACACACGAACGCGTACATTTTCATAGAAATACAGCCAATATGCCATATATTGTGCTCGAAATAGTTGCCAAACAGCACTGCGAACAAAACGCGAACATAATGTATTAACATATGTATAAAATAACACACACACACACCCGCGATACACGCGCCGCGTGCGCAACACACACTGCACGCGCCACCGCACACACGCCACACACACGCACAACATACGCCCACGGCCTGATCCTCTCCTATTGCAACGCCAGGACCTTTGGCTCCAGATAGGCCGAGGCGCCTGTAGCATGGGTTCGTGGTCGAGCCATCGCTGTACTGTCTGCAGGTGGCTTTGGGAAATGTCATGGTCCCTTGATTCATGTAGTGAAAAGGACACGGCGCCACGTCCTTTATAGTGCCGCTCACGTAGATAATGCTGCAGCAAATAACAGGTCAGAGGTCAGAGGTCAAGCTCAAGTCAGAGGTCAGACGGTCGACGAGTAGGCCCCACGAGCGCTATGACGTCACGCGCAACGCTGCCTACACTACAGGCCAAGACACACGGCAGCGCTTACAGACTGAGCGCAAATACCAGAGGGACAGGGGGACATGTCCCCCCCCACGAATTTCAACAGATTTTGATCACCATGATTTTGTGTGTAAGTGTGGTGTGTGGTGTGTGATCGCGTGTGTGCGTGCCTGTGTGTGTGTGTGGTGTGGTGTGTGCGTGTGTGTGTATGTGTGCTGTGTGCAGTGTGTGTGTGTGTGGCGGCCGCGCGCGCGCGTGTGTGTGTGTGTGTGTGTGTGTGTGTGCTGTGTGTGTCGATTGTGTTGTGGCTTGTGTGTGTGTGGTGTGCTGTGTTTGTGAAGTGAGCAACTTTTTTATTGTGTGGGATGTGCAGTGCAACGATCTGGCTTCATTCCGCTTTTTTCTTGCCAGCTTTCATTCATTCAAGTGCATTTGAGAGCATAATAATAATAATGCACAACCTTAAGAAAAATGTGTCTTGAATAAATTTAGTACCGTTTCTTTTTTAACACACGGTTTTTTTCTTATATTAAATAATCTTATTTGCAGGAAATCATGCAAGAGAACAGTATGTTTTATGAAAGTTTAGCGAGATATCAGCTCACATCTAGACACCTGATTCAAGAATTAACTGGCGAACACGAGGCTATATTCACGCAAAAAGACACCTGAGTACTAGCATCGGATGTAATTTTCCAATTGGCAAATTGACTGATATATGATATCACACGCATATCATGATATACTGGCATCAACACATAATTAAGACGACCATTTATTTGTGATTGAGCGGCTCAAACAGCCAAATGATTGGTTTTCTGCTTTTTGCTTTTCTTGATTTTATGAACTGCATGTGGACACATTTTCGTAATCTTATTCACAAAACTAAATGTGCACGTTGCTGTGTCTGCGTGTCGCTGCGCGCGCGCGCCGTGTGATGTGTATGTGGTGTGTGTGTGTGTGGTGTGCTTGTGTGTGTGTCAGGGAGCCGTGTATGCAGGGGGCGTGTACAGGGCGTCCGGACCCCCCCTGCTCGCGCAGAGAAACGAGCTGAGGGCGGGTCGAATTTCTTTTCGGCGGGAAGAGGGCCGCAGCACGCCCCCTTCGCCCGTGCTCGCTACTCGGTGTCCCCTACATTTAAAATGGCATCGCGCCTTGCAGCCATCAACGCACCAACCGCTAACGTTTGACGACACTTGGAGACAATAGAAACTGTGTTTCCAATAGCTGTTGCACACCCACGCCGATAACGCGTCGGCGGCGATAACCGTGACGACCTATATAAAATATATTTAGAATCGTTTCTCAAGTTTCCTAGCGACATCACGTCGCGCGACATATTGCATACACATAGCCAATCACAGACGTAGGTTGTGTTTCATCGCACGTGACACAAAACATTTCCGTAATCAAAACTGTTGATGCTGCTCTGGCGCAGTCGTCTGCGTGTCTTGCAATGGCGTCGATCGAACAAATAATTCTAGGCTTTCCAGGGTTCGTATGAGTCCTGGTGAAATATGACAAACGCTGACTCCAGTTTCTGGACTGGCTTCAGCCTAATAACAGGTAGAACTATAGCAAGTGGTACAATTTAGTGCGAACATTTACAAAACAGCAACAGGCAAAAGGCGATTTCGTCGGCTGTTGTATGTCCGCCATTATGTTCCGCCATTACTGTAGCCAAAAATCGGACGACCGCCTAGTAGTCGTAACGTTTCAGTGTGGCCTGGGCCGTCGTGCAATTTTGACGCTCGACACGTTGACGGTTGGTGCGTTATGCCGCCTGTGCAGTGTGCTCTTTGGTCCTGTGTGATACCGCGATATCACTGAATCTACGACTGCATATGTAGCAGTGATATTGCAGTTGATGTGTGTTGCCACAAATCGGCTAATCTTAGCTAGTTGCGAGAGGCTTCACCTCGTGTTGAACAGACAAGGATCACAGGCACTTGGAGCGTTTCAGATATAAAATATAATGCTAAATAAATACGAAATCTATTTACTTACCAAAGTCTTAACGTTTCTCTCTAACTCGCTCTTTCAACCTATTTTGCCGACAGATTTCTGTAAGATGCCATCGCAAATGCTCCAGGCTGCAACACACTTCAATCACGCTGCCGTCGGCACGCTAGCTGACTGTGTACTGCGATGTTGCAAAGATGAGGCATCTTGACCGGAATTTACAGAGTGATTATAGGCCGAAATAGAGTACGAGAAACATTAAGGATTTGGTCAGTAAAATACATTTCGTGTTAGTTTACCTTTTTTATTTTTGTATTGAGACGTTCCAACGTCGGCCCTGTGACAAGGATGTCCACGTTTACGTCGGGCACGCGTTGACAGTAACGCGCCTGGAACCGCTGGCTCAGCTAGATTCAAGATTCAAGATTTAAATCAAAGATAGAGATGTCTTCTTTTTTTTTTTGTTCATCCCCCGCCCTCCCGTCCACCTTCTCTCCGTAAATAGCCGCTATTTGTCATCATGGCACCTCTAACGACCGCAGCCCGCCCCCTACGGACGGTGTTTCGGGGGGAGACGTCACGATACTGCTACCTTGCCCACTTCTTCTCTTTGGCCTCTTGGCGGGACGCGTTTCCACGAGCATAGTGCGTTTTGAATATCGTGGCGGACTCCATCTGCGTCTCGCGGGCACATATTTGTTACACATCAACTGCCAACGGGTAGACACACACACGCACATAGTTCTGATCCGTTGAGCGCTGTGTGGAACGCTGGATTGCTGCACATGGGCTGATTACATGTGAAAGGACCGGCATAATCACAGGCCCCTGATGCAAGATATCACAGAGTCATTCTTTTGGTCGGATGGAGTTAGTGGACCCCATTCTAGTTGGATTGTTCAACCGCTCACTGCGCCTCCTCCATGAGGCGATAATGTGCACACTGGCTCACGCGCCGTGAGCGCACGCATACACGCCCGCACGCGACAGCGGCATGCACTGCACAATCACACGCCCACGGGCGCACACACTCACGCCCACGTATTCCCGCCACTCACAAGTATTCACGCACGCCCACACGCACACACCCGATCATACACAGCGTGCACGCACCTATCTACTTCGCGCGCACGCGCAGATGCGAGCGTTATATAGAGACTAGTCTATATGAGCTCTGAACGCCAAGATATACGACGCCACGCATCCTAAGCCCACGTCCACTCTCGTACGCAGCGGGCGTGTTACAGATTATGTACCAGAGACGGGTCTAGACCCGCTAACCCCAACTGTGCAATGCACCGCGAAGTGGGGGGGGGGCGGGGTGCCTGGCGGGGCTCCACCGACCCCAAGAATCTTATTTTCGCAACATTAGACCCCCTTAGATGCGTTTTCTGCGCAGCAGGGAGGGGGTCCCCCCGGACCCCCTGGACCCCGCCCTCCCCTCGTGCACGCCCCTGGTACGCTATACGCTATACATTAATATATTAATACATATAGACACCTGACTCCGATCTCTGGCATGCGTTCATCATGGTTTCTTCCCTGTCTCGAGTTCGGGTCGGCATCGTGTAGAACGAGCCAGGTTATCTCCTGCGTGAACGTAGTTCCTGCCGCCGAGGTCAAAGGTTAATGCTGAACGATGCCCTAGCGGTCGCGGTGGGGGAATAACACCGAGTAGAATTTACACACAACTACTACTCAGTACTGTCCGGCGCTTCTCTAATGCGTATCAATATATATATATATAAGGGAAATCAATACATATATTCATTTATATATACATTGTTGAAATATACAAAGCGCAGACTCACGAGTGATTTTATCAGGCGCGAGGACAATACTATTGCCTCAGATTTACAGCCGCTCTCCTGGGCGCGTTTCACGAACGTCCGTTCGCTATTCCCTCCGCTATTTTCTCCGCTATCTCCCGAGTTGTCCGCTAAATAGCGGAGGACGCGTTTCACGAACGTCCGTTCGCTAAAGTCTCGCTATTTACTGCATTTCAGGCCGGGATCAGTCAGGGGGTCCCGGTAAAGAAAAAAACCCTCCCCCCGGGGGATCGAGGAGTCAGAGATTGAAAACCGTCCATGGTTTGAATGCCTAATTTCGCCTCATGCTCCTATATTTTCGGCGCCAACGGACATGCGCAAATCCGACCAGTTTCCTTGTGAAACTGATAGCCGAAACGCACAAACCGAGTTTTCTTGATACCCTATAGGGTTGCCGACGCAAGCAGTATTTCGCTGAATTTTCGCAATGTTCACACAGGTGAGCACTGAGCTCTGTGTTATTGATGGCTCGCGAATTGTTTGTGCAAATGGAAGTTGTGACGAGGTAACCACTGCTAAGCTTAAAAAATGTTATAGTGTCATACCTATATAGCGTATAGGCCACATAATTGATAATCAAAACTTCCACAGTGCATCGCACCTTTCGAAATGCGATAATCGCTTGTTGGTTTCCATGTTTTCAAACAAATATACGGAAAGGTAAGAGGTATCTGAATATGGCTAACTGTTTTTTTGTTAGTAGTACTAGATGTGCAGCCGGGTATCTACACGATAATGGGAGCAAACCTTGGTACATCCGTAACTAACACATTTGTGGTTATGGCCAAGCTCTTCTTTAACTTCCCCTGCAACGGTGAGTCACGCGCTATGTTCCATTTACACACACACGCTCACACACACGCACGCACGCACGCACACGCACGCACGCACGAACACGCACACACATACATAGGCACACACACACACGCACACACACACACACACACACACACACACACACACACACACACACACACACACACACAC
>NW_014578035.1:80023-82903 GCF_000485595.1 Priapulus caudatus | reverse complement strand
CTCCTCTCTCTCGCGCTCTCGCTCTCTCTCCTCTCTCGCTCTCTCTCTTTCTCTCTATATATATATATATATATAATATATATCTTGACTATACAAACGAGAAATGAACCATAGAAATGAGAAACGATCTTACTTTCTGCTGGCGGCTGGTGACTTGACGTAGAGTGTCCGCCTGCTCTGGTGATATACCTGACAAGGAAACACGAGCGACTGATTCAGCGAATGTTCACCGCAGCGTTGCACAGGGCCGTAGGCTGAGCAAATATATCTAAGGTAGCAGTAAGGGGGCAGGTAGGGGGAGGGGGTAGGTAGGTAAGGGGTCAGTGGCGCGGATCCATGATTTCATCATTCTTACATCAGTTGTAAGTTCAGATAGCGGTTGACGGTCAGAGATATCGCGAAGAATATCCGTGTATATATGAACAGGCGGCTGTAAACCAACGGGAAGTATACGCCGCCGCCCAGGGCCGTAGCCCGCGTGAGGGGGGGGGGGGCAGCTGCCCCACTAGAATTTGGAGCAAAATTTAATAAATAAATTGGTCTACTAAAAGAGAATTGTCGTAGTCAGAATGAAGGCTGTACGTGTACTCAAATGTGCCTCAAATACCATCTCCTGCGATCTACATTTTCAAAATTTGATGTTACAACTATGAACCCATAACTGAACTTTAAACCGATATCTGAGCATGAATGATGTAGAGGTTACTACAATGTCAGTAGGTGCATGCTAGCACGTTATACGCATTGCAGGGGGAGGGAGGGAGGGGGAACCTAAGATGCGGGGGGAGGGAGGGATGGATGCACGAGAAAGAGATTCTCCTGCCCACCCACTCTCCTTCCTTCCTCTCTCTTTTCGCCGTCCCCTCTCGTCTTCCCCGGCCTGGCGCGTCGGACCTGCATGCATGCACCCGACCAGCTTTTCATGCTTGCTCCCCTCGCGTTACGCTATGGGTCCGTTCTACGAAAAATAATTATTTGCAGTTAGGTCTGACGCGAATCGTACATGTCACATATAACATGCTGTCGGAGACGTGCTAAATAACTTTATAATCGTTATCACTGATAAATGTCGTGATGACAGAGTTGCGTCAGTCAATATTTATTTTGTTTCTGACAACGGCCGCCCCCCTACTATGGCAGATGGGGTCGTTGTCGTATCAGGTACTACAGATATGTACCCGAGGTAGTTTTAGGTTGTTTAGTAATATGTTGTATATGAGGTATGTTTAGGGTTAGGGTTAGGGTTAGGGCTAGGGTTAGGGTTAGGGTTAGGATTAGGGTACACTTCTGTAGTACAATTCTGGTACACTTTGTGTATACATAATATGTACCTCGGATACATATCTGTAGTACCTGATACGACAACGACCCTTTGAGCCCTACTATGTGTATTAGTGTGACTGTGAGCCAACATACTGAAACTCTGAGGTAACCGATGATAGCTCAATATCCAGACAATATCCATACAATATCCAGACAATATCCATACAAGATCCAGCTGCTGAGAAGGTTGGCTGTGGTGCGATGGGGTTAGGCGCTAGAAACGAACCATTAAAACTTAAGAAAAATCACGCCGAGAACGCGCGCGCGTATTCTTATGCAGAAATCATCAAGAGAAAGTATGTTTATGAAAGTTTAGGAGATATCACTCACATTAGACACTGATTCAAGAATTAAGCTGGGAACACGAGCTATATTCACGCAAAAAAGACACTGAGTACCTGAGCATCGGATGTAATTTTCATTGCAAATTGATGATATATATATACACGCATATATGATATGACTGGATCAACAATAATAACGGACCAATTTATTTTGTGATGAGCCTCAACACCAAATGATTGGTTTTCTGCTTTTTGTTTTCTTGATTTTATGACTGCATGTGGACACATTTTCGTAATCTTATCACAAACTAAATGCATGTGTGTGTGTGTGTGTGCGTGCGTGCGCGCGCGCGCGCGCGCGTGTGTGTGTGTGTGTGTGTGTGTGTGTGTGTGTGTGTGCAGGGGCGTGTACAGGGGTCCGGACCCCCTTGCTCGCGCAGAAAACGCATCTGAGGGGGTCGAATTTAAAAAAAAATTTGGGGAAGGGCCCAGACGCCCCCTTCGCGTGCTACTGGTGTCCCCCCTACATTTCAAAATGGATTTGCGCGCCTGCAGCGATAACGACCAATCGTAACGTTTGACGACACTTGAGAAAATTAGAAACTATTGTTTCCAATGAGCTGTTGCACACCCACGCGATAACCGTGACGACTATATAAAATATTTAGAATCGTTTCTTATTTCCAGCGACATAGTCGCGCGACATTTCATAAATAGCCAATCACAGACGTAGGTTATGTTTTCATCGGCACGTGACAAAAACATTTCGTAACAAAATTTGTCTGCTCTGCGCAGTCTGCTGTCTTGCAATGGCGTCGATCGAACAAATAATTCTAGGCTTTCAGGGTTCGTATGATCTGGGAAATATGACAACCTGCTCCAGTTTCTGGATCGGCTTCAGCCTAATAACAGGTTAGAACTATACAAGTGGTTAAATTTAGGGAAATTGACAAAACAGCAACAGCAAAAGGCGATTTCGTCGCTTGTTTGTGTCCGCCATTATGTTCCGCTATTATGTCCGCCATTATGTAGCCAAAAATCGGACGAACGCTAGGTAGTCGTGAACGTTGCAGTGTGGCTGGGCCAGTCGTTGCGATTTTGACGCTCGAACGTTACGGTTGGTCGTTGTCGCTGCAGTGTGTCTTGGCCTGTGTGATAGCGATATGCATGAATCTACGACTGATATGTAGAGTTGATATTGCAGTTGATGTGTGTTGCACTAAATCGTATCTTATAGCGAGTGCGAGAGGTTCACTCGTGTTGAACAGACAAG
>NW_014578035.1:67337-80013 GCF_000485595.1 Priapulus caudatus | reverse complement strand
TCTACTGTGTTACTAATTAACTAATTACAAGTTACCAATGTTTTACCAACTGCTGCTGTATTTCTATGAAAATGTACGCGTTCGTGCACGTGCGTTCGTGAAGAAATAAGAAGTAAATAGATGCGAATATATATTTATATGGTTTTTCCTGTTCGCAGTGGTATTTGGCAACTATTTTGAGCACAATCTGGAATATTGGGAGCAGAGAAACAGCGGCCACGTTCTATTTCTCTTCTACGAAGATCTAGTTGAGGTCAGGTTAATGTCTATGTTGTACATTGAGTTACATTATTACATGCATGTTTCTTTTACGAGTTTTCTTCTCCCTGCTCGACCTCTTTATCTCCATGTTCCTCTTCTTCTTGCTTTTCAATCTTCACCGTCTTCTCCCTCCCACCCTCCTCCTTCCCTCCCTCCCTCCTCCTCTCCTCCTCTCCTTCCTCCCTCCCTCTCCCCCTCCTAACCGCCTGCCGTCCTCGTCGTCCTCTCCCTCTCTCCCTCCTCCTCACCGTCCTCTCCCTTCCTCCCATCTCCTCACGCCTCCCTCTCACTCATCGTTATTCCCCTCCTAGATAGCTACACCTATACTAACTATACTAGCGTTTGTAGCTAGATATAGCTACATCTATACTAACCATACTAGCGTTTGTAGCAAGATAGCTACATCTATACTAACTATATACTAGCGTTTGTGGGGTCAGGTGAGTTTTCGGGGTATCAATTAAGAGATGTCTGCGATGAACTAAGACATTATTTTTAGTTATTTTTTAGTAGAGATAGTATGAATACCGCTGTCACGAACAAGATTAGTCTCAATAGTATTCTCATGCAGCGTTAATCTTTTAGACCGGCCCTATATACATTGCGTATAAAAAAAAACTAGCATATATGTTCCTGTCAACGGTCTATCATCTATGGGTAAAGGTTAATGTTAAGACTAATTTTGTTTCTGTTTAGAGTGATAAAATAATTTGCTTGTATAGTGGTCCTGGCGTTGGTCGTTACGAGGAGGCCACAAGTGTTAACTCGTCCTATGTACTTGTTTCAGTTATCACTTCCTTCTGTTAGTCCGAACGGCACACGCACGCACGCACACAGACACGCACGCACACAGGCACGCACGCACGCACGCACGCACGCGCGCACAACACAGCTGAGTTGGCGTTAACTTTCTGCGCATTTCCGATTCGCTCTCAGCCGTTGCCATGGCATCGAAGGAAAGCAGCCAGACTCCGTCGGAAGGCGAGAATGAATTCATCATCGACATTGTTACGTTCAAGGGAATCAAATTCCTCTCGAACGAATGTGCCGACGACCCCGCCAAAATCGAGAACATGAAATGCCGCGACGACGACGTGTTCGTCGCTACGTTCCCCAAGAGCGGTGAGGCTGGCGCATGCGCGTTAGAGACGCGCGAGATAGTAGTAGTTGTTGTTGTGTGCAGTGGCGTAGCTAGGATTTTTTCAGAGGGGGGGGCCTTACATTTTCGTGGGGGGACACAATATATAATTTTACTGAGATGTGGTTCGAACCCTCTTTCTTTGTATTATACTGTTCTAACGGCATTGTTTTGAATTCAATTTTTTTTGATCAAGCATGAATTTTTAGTGGGGGGGGCACCTGGGGGTGCACAGAAAATTTGTGGGGGGGTCACGTGCCCTCCCAGGCCCTCCCGTAGCTACGCCCCTGGTTGTGTGTTGCTGTTAATGTTGTGGGTTGTAGTTGTTGCAGTATTAGTTGTTGTATGTTGCAGTAGTAGTTGTTGTATGTTGTAGTAGTAGTTGTTGTTGTGTGTTGCTGTTGTTCTAGTAGTAGTTGTTGTTGTAGGTTGCTGTTGAGTGTTATAGTAGTTGTAGTAGTAGTTGTTGTTGTGGGTTGCTGTTGAGTGTTATAGTAGTTGTAGTAGTAGTTGTTGTTGTGTGCTGTAGTATATAGTTGTTGTTGTAGTAGTAGTAGCAGGTAGTAGAAGTTGTGTGATGTAGTAGTTGTTGTGTGTTGTAGTAGTTGTTGTGTGTTGGTGTTGTGGGCTATAGTAGCTGTTGTTGTCGCTGTTGTAGTAGTTGTTATATCGTTAGTATAGATGTAGCTATATCTTGTTACAAACGCTAGTATACTAGTAGTATAGGTTAGCTATCTACTACAAATGCCTAGTATAGTTTTAGTTATAGGAAAAAAAATGGTTTTTTTTAGCTATCTACTACACACGCTAGTATATAGTTAGTATTAGGTGTAGCTCTATTCTAAGCTTACAACGCTAGTATATAGTTTAGTGATAGGTGTAGCTATCTGTTACAACGCTAGTATATAGTTAGGTAGGTGTAGCTATCTAGCCTAGCAAACGGCTAGTATATAGTGTAGTATAAGGTGTAGGCTATGCTAGCTACAAACGCTAGTGATCATAGTTTAGTATAGATGTAGCTATCTTAGCTTCCAAACGCTAGTAATTAGTTAGTATAGTGTAGCTATATCTATGTTACGAACGCTAAGTATATAGTTAAGTAATAGGTGTAGCTATCTTGTTTAGCAAGACGCTATTATAAAATAAGTTAGTATAGCGTGTAGCTATCTAGCACAAAGCGGGCTAGTATATTAGTTATTAGTATATCGGTGTTAGCTATCTTGTTACAAACGCTAGTAAATTAGTTAGTGTAGATATAGCTATCTAGTACAAACGCTAGTAATATAGGTATAGTATAGAATGTAGATATCTTAGCTACATGAACGCTAGTATATAGTTGTATAGGTGGTAGCTATGAATCTTGTTAGCCAGAAGCGCTAGTATATAGTTAGTATAGGTGTAGCTATAATCTGTTACAAACGCTAGTATATAGTTTAGTATTAGGTTGTAGCTATCTTGTTAAAACGCTAGTAAATAGTTAGTATAGTATGTAGCTTTCTAGATAAAGAACGGCTAGTATATGTTAGTATATGGTGAGGCGATCTTGGGCTACAAATGCTAGTATAGTTAGTATAGGTGTAGCTATCATTGTTACAACCGCTATTATAATAGTTAGTATAAGGTGTAGCTTCTCGATCTAGGCTACAAACGCTATTGATATAGTTTAGTATAGGTGTAAAGCTATGCTGTTAAAACGCTAGTGATATAGTTAGTATAGGTGTAGCTATCTTGTTCCACACGCTAGTATAGTTAGTTAGTATAGGTGTAGCGCTATCTTGTTCCATAAAACGCTAGTATATAGTTTAGTATAGTGTAGTTCTCTTGTTACAAAAGCGCTAGTATATAGTTAGTATAGGTGTAAGCTATCTTGTTAAAAACGTTAGTAAATAGTTAGTGATAGAATGTAGGGCTACTTGTTACAAACGCCTAGTATATAGTTAGATTGTAGTATGTAGCTATCTGCTACAAACGCGAGTATATAGTTAGTAGTAGGTTAGCTATCTTGGCTGACAAAGCGCTAGTATTGGTTAGTATAGAATGCTAGCTATATTCTAGGGGCTACAAACGCTAGTATAGTTAGTATAGGTGTAGCTATATCTTGTTAGGCAAACCGCTAGTATAGGTTAGTAAATGTAGCTATCTAGCTACACAACGCTAGCATAGTTAGTATAAGTGTAGCTTATCTAGCTATAAGCGCTGGGTATATAGTTAGTATATGGTGTAGGCTATCTTGCTACAAACGCTTAGTATCATAGTTAAGTATAGGTGTAGCTATCTTGGCTACAGAACGCTAGTATGGTTAGTAAGATGTAGGCTATATAATAGCTACGAAATCGCATAGTTATAGTTAGTATAAGAGGTGTAGCTTCTTGCTACAAACCTAGTCATAGTTAGTAATAGGTGTAGCTTTCTAAGATAAAAAACAACAGGGCCGTCTTACCTCGTAGCTGATGGCGACTTGTGTCGGAGTGGTGGTGGTGATAGCGAAACGTGCAGTCGCTTCATCATAGCGTTCACAGGTCAAACGGACAGAGCGAAGTGCCTAGACCTTATCGGTTAAGACATACATGCATGTAGGAATACGTGTGAACATGTGCGTGCGTGTGGGGAGGGGGCGAGTACGCGTGTTGTGGCACAGGGGCGGCGCACAGGGGGGCAGGGGGGGGGGGCGGCGCCCGCCCCCTATCATTTGCAAAGAGAAAAAGGAAAGAAGCAAGAAAAAAAAAGAGAATACAGAAAAAGAAAAAGAAAAAGAAAAGTAAAAAAAGAAGAAGAAAAGAAAAAGAAACATCTTGCAATGTCTGTGCACATGAATGGGTGGGGTGGTGGTTCACCCCCCGCCTATCATTTGCAAAACGAAAAGGTAAAGAAGAAAAAGATTCTTGCAAATAATAGGGGATCGCCGCAAAAATAGTGATGTAGGCCTACAAGCTGACCCCTTAATCGAAAAAAATCGAAAAAATTAAGTGTCGAAATTCAATCCATGATTAAAACGTCAGGCTGTGCTAATATGATTAATCGATGTCAGAGGTGTTATTTTCCTTGGAGTCCTAAGTTGGGACCATCATTTGTCGACTGATGCTGTTTCCCGGCGGAAAGGTATAGCACACTTGAGGCGTGTTAAACAGCAACTTTAAAATTATAAATTACCAAACGTTCAGATCTGACTCTAATTAATCTGCTTACTGTATACTAATACCCGCGATTCTTATAACCATTATTCACACCATGGTTATTATCTTCTACTCTTCGTCATAGATATATACATATACATATATCCGTAGACAGTCCGCTATTAATATACTAAGGTACGTATTCATAATTTTAGCTACTCTGAATTAAGTTACTACCCGATCGCTGCAACTGTACATTAACGCCGTTACGCACACGGTGACGAGACATAAGAATCTTAGTCCAATTAAGTACGGCAGAGATATATAATTGTCCTACCTTGTCGAGACAGCAACGAAAGCGGAAGAGGAAGATGAAGAGGAAGAAGCGAACAGAGACAAAGAGAAGCGAGCTACGAGTGAGATAGAGAGGGGGAGAGAGTTGAGAGCGAGAGCCAGAGAGCGCAAGAAGAGGCAGAGAGAGAGAGAGGTGGGGTTTAGGTAGGGAGAGAAGAGAGAGCGAGAGAGAGAAGATGAGAGAGAGAGAGAGAGAAAGAAAGAGAGAGAAAGAGAAGAGAGAGGAGAGAGAGTAGAGATAGAGAGAAGCGAGAGAGAGAGAGAGAGAGCAGAGAGAGAGAGAGAGAGAAATGAGACGAGAGATATCCAGAGAGAGAGAGGCGGGACAGACATCATCATCAGATTATCAGATTATCAGATTATGCATCATGCATCAGATTATCAATGAAATCTACGCCTCGGATAAGTGCCTCTCATTTTAAATGCTTAATGGTTCGAGCAAAATAATATTCCTTTCGGGGAGAAATAGCGCATGTGCGAGCACGTTTCCAAGAGCGTAGCAATACGAGACTGATGAAAACTGCATAATATAGGCTTGCTTGAGCGGTGAGAGAGGGTGGGGCCTGATGACAGGCGACAAGAGAAGGCCAGCTGAGTGGGCGCGTGGCAGAAGAAGCGAGACTGAGTGCAGGACAAGGGGGGCAAGGGGAAGGAGCGGGAGGGGAATAACAGTAGGAGTTTGCCTCCCCTCCCTAGCTAGGCCTCTCCTAATTATAGAGCACAGGTCCACAGGTGCACGCTAGCTTGCAGGGTAGCCACGACGAGAGCGTTTCTTGAGTAAGAAGATTCGGATGTGTTATAATTATATCTCGTAATACGCAGAGTTTGGGCTTTATTAAATCATACGGAAACATGCAATTACAAATACTATATAACTGTGACTTTTCATTTACAAGGCAAGCATTTGTTCTTAACTTTGTTTTCGGCATATTATTCGCCATATTATCGGCATCATATTATGCCGTCGTACAGCTACTCAAATCTATGCTTCAGTTGACTGGTTCAAAATGTTTCCTAGCAGATGGGCGTCCGCGAAGTCGGCCATCTCGTCGTCAAGGTGATGTCCTCCAGTCGCCAACTTTCGCTGTGCGAAAGAAAAATAGCGAATAAATAATCGGCTATTAGGTGACGCAACTCCCGAATTACAATAATTAACATATTCGATAAGTAATTCTAGAGTGTCCACTCTAGCCGATATAACCAATAAATTGGTGTTTCCGATTCATGCTAATATAATCTCGCTAGGATCTAATCCTCGTCGATATAATAAATTATCAAAAATTATCATTTTAAGCTGCTTAACACTAATAATAAGGCAATTTTGTCAGATTTTTTCTCCATGAAAAAGTCAGTAGCATGATTTGTATTTGAAGTACAATGCAATACCAAGATTTAATCATATATATAAAATAGTAATAATTCATAAATTTACAAAAAACACTGCGCGATACTAATAACTTTTTGAATTGATCTGCCGCAAGAAGGACAAAAAAACATATCATCAATAACAATGATCACAATACATAATTATGTATTATTTGAATTCACATGATAGCACATGATTCACTGAAGCTCCGTTGGCGTCGCATGAGATACTATACAGTTACTGATGTCGTTCATCTCACAGCAGCGGCAGCAGGCAGCAGCAGCAGGGCAGCAGCCGGCAGCAGCAGCAGCACCCAGCAGCAGCAGCAGCAGCAGGAAGCCAGCAGCAGGAGCCAGCACCACCACCACCAGCCACCCAGCAGCAGCAGCAAGCAGCAGGAGGCACAACCACCACCACCAGCACCACCACCAGCAGGCAGCAGCAGCAGCACCGAGCACCACCACACCAGCTACCCCACCACGCAGGCAGGCAGCAGCAGCAGCAAAAAAAGCAAGCAGCACTTACCCACCCACCAGCAGCACCACCACCAGCAGCAGCAGCACCACCACACCAAACCACCACACGACCAGCAGCCGCATGCAGCTAGCAGTTAGTGTATTTAAACAAATGATCTGTTTTTGTTATGTTTATTCGCTTCTCGATATTGCAGCGCGAATGACGTCAGCGGTCCTTTCTGCATGACAATGTCACCAAGACGTCGGACGAATCCGGGTCATCGTCTCTGGTCTCCGTACACGACGCGACTAACTGGCGCCCCCCGATACCTTTGCGGAAGAGCGCGTGGTGCGGCAGCCAATTTCGGCAGTCCCGTCTCCCGCTGAGGAACTTGCCCAGTTCGTGAGCGCGGTTCGGTGCGCGCATCAGCGATGCACAAAGCTGTCTCGTTTGACGATGGTCGCCACCTGGGTTCGTCGCTCAGCTTGTTTGTCTTACGAAAGTCTGCGAATGGGCGGCGACGGCACGCCCCTGCAGGTCCATAAAGACCGAGCGATCAGACGACGTAGAGCGTGAGGTGTGTACGCGATGACGGGCAGAGAGCAGCGAGGCGGCGAGGAGGAGGGAGGAAAGGGAGAGGACGGGAGAGAGGAGGGAGGAAGGAGAGGATGGTGAGGAGGAGGGAGGAAGGGAGAGGGACGGGGAGGAGGAGGAGGAAGGGAGAGGGATGGTGAGGAGGAGGGAGGAAGGGAGAGGACGACGCAGGAGGAGGGAGGACAGGCGAGAGGATCGGGGAGGAGGAGGGAGAGAAGAAGAGGGAGCACAAGGATGGCAGGCGGTTAGGAGGAGGAGGCAGCTAGGGAAGGGAGATGGAATCAGGTGAGGAGGAGGGAGAAGGGAGACGGACGAACGCGGGAAGGCAGGAGGCGAGAAGAGACAACATTGAGAGGACGACGAGGAGGAGGAGAGGAGGGAGACGGAAAGGGAGCGAGAAGGAAGGAAGGAAGAGAGAGATGGTGAGGAGGAGTGGAGGAAAGGGAGAGGATGTGTTGAGAGGGAAGGGAGAAGGGAGAGGACGGTGAGGAGGCAGGGAGGAAGGGAAGAGGATGAGTGAGAAGAGGAGGGAGGAAGGGAGAGGAAAATGTGAGGAGCCGAGTGGAAAGGAACGGGAGAGGATGCGTGAGGAGGAGGGAGGAAGGGAGGAGGACACCGGGAGGAGGGAGGAAGGGAGAGGCACGGGAGGAGGAGGAGGAGAAAGAAAGCTGACGAGGATGGCAGGCGAGTTAGGACGGAGGTAGGGAAGAAGAGGAGAGGATGGTGACGAGGAGGCGAAGGAAGGGAGAGGACACGGTAGGGAGGAGAATGAGGAGAGGGGAGAGGAGAGACGAGGAGGAGAGGAGGAATGAGGAAGAGGCGGGGAGGAGGAGGGAGGAAGGGAAGGCATGGTGAGGAGGACGGGAGAAGTTGATGAGGACGCTAAGGAGGAGGAGAGGGAGAGAGGGAGAGAACGACAGACGGATAAGCCAAAGAGGAAAGGATGAAAATGACAGGGAGGAAGAGAGGGAGAGGGAGGAGGTGAGGAGGAGAGGAAAGGGAGAGGATGGGTGAGGAGGAGGGAGAGGGAAAGGAGAGCGGAGAGAAGAGGGAGAGAGATGGATGACGGAGAGGAAGGTGAGGAAGGACGGGAGGAAGGAGAGGAAGGGGAGGAGTGGGGGGGCTTAGCACTAAAGGAGGGGGGAAAGGGAGGAAGGGAGGAGGGAAGCGGGAGAGAAGGGAGAGGAGGAGGAGAGGGAGAAGGGAAGGTGGTGAGGAAGGATGGAGAAGGGAGATAGGATGGTGAGGACGGAAGGAGAGGAGAAGACAGGAGGAGTGAGGAAAGGAAATGGTGGAGAGAGCGAGGGAGGAAAGGGAAGAGGATGGTGAGGAGGAGGGGGAGGAAGGGAGGGAGAGGTGAGGAGGAGGAAAGGAAGGGACGGAAGGAACGAAGGGAGGGAGGAAGGAGAGGACGGAAGAGAGCGAGAGGAGGGGACGAGGAGGAGGAGGAGAGAGGAAGGGTAAGAGAGAGAACGGGAGGGAGAGGAGCGGGAGGAAGGAGAAAGTAGGGAGGAGGAGAGAGGATAGTAGGAGGAGAGGACGGAAGAGAAGGTGAGGTGAGGAAAGACAGAGGGAGGAAGGGAGAGAGGACGGGTAGTAGGGAAGATGGAGGAGGAAGGAGAAGGAAGGGAGAGGGAGGAGAGGGAGAGGGAGGGAGCGGCAAAGGGAGGGATGAGACGGGAGGGAGAGGATGGTAAGAGGCAGGGAGGAAGGGAGAGGATGGTGAGGAGGAGGGAGGAAGGGAGACGGATGGGTGAAGGAGGGAGGAGGAGAGGAGGTAAGAGGAGAGGAGTAGGAGAGGATGGTAGGAGAGAGAGGGAAGAGGAGAGTGAGTAGATAAAGAGGAAAGGAGGGAGGTAGAAGGAGGAGAGGAAGAGAGAGGATGGTGAAGAGGAGGGAGAAGGGAGAAAGGATGGTGAGGAGGATGGGAGGATAGGGAGAGGACGGGGAGGAGGAAGGAGAGGAAGGAAGAGGAGCGCGCGCAAAACTGAGACTGAGAGGGAGGTCGAATGGAGCATGGTAGAAGGGAAGAGGCTGACGGTGAGGAGGAGGAGAGAGAGGGAGAAGGACGACGAGGACGGCAGGGCGTTAGGAGGGGGAGAGGGAGGGAGAAGGAAAGGAGGAGAAGAAGGAGGAGGGAGGGAAGAGGAAGGAAGAGGGTGGGAGGGAGAAGACGGTGAAGATTGAAAAGCAAGAAAAAGAGGAAACATGAGAATAAAGAGTCGAAGCAGGGAGAAGAAAACTCGTAAAGAAACATGCATGTAATAACTGTAACTCAAGTGTACAACATAGACATTAACCTGACCTCAACTAGATCTCGTAGAAGAGAATAGAACGTGGCCGCTATTTCTCTGCTCCCAATATTCCAGATTGTGCCAAAATAGTTGCGCAAATACCACTGCGAACAGGAAAAACCATATAAATATATATTCGCATCTATTTACTTCTTATTTCTCACGAACGCACGTGCACGAACGCGTACATTTTCATAGAAATACAGCAGCAGGTTGTAAAACATTGGTAATAACTTGTAATTAGTTAATTAGTAACACAGTAGAATTACTAGTAATTACACAATAATTAGTGACAGTACTAATTACTAGCAATTAGTAATACAGGCGATAAGACAGCGGACGTTCGACAGAGTTATGAGTCACCATTGGTCGCCTGCCATTCTTTCCATGTACTGTCGCATAGTCCACGCACGCAAGTTTTCTAAGCCAGTGTCTCCCTCCACACCTGACGCCACTACCCTCATTTTCATGTCCTTGGAACATGAAGTGAGCGGACACGACGACGTCCTTTATAATTGGCGGCTCACGTAGATAATCTGCATGCAAACAATAAATAACAGGTCAGAGGTGAGAGGTCAGAGTGAGCCTACGAGCATAATACGTCACGCGCTACGCTGCCTACAGATGTGATAGCGATAGTGCGTTATTTTTTCTCTTAAAATATCATTTTATCTTATAACACAATCTACGACTGATATATGTAGAGTTGATATTGCAGTTGATGTGTGTTGCACTAAATCGTATTTTAGCGAGTGCGAGAGGTTCACTCGTGTTGAACAGACAAGGATCGAAGGATGGAAGATCAAAGATCGAAGGATCGAGATGCTCCACGTTACGTCGCACGCGTTGGTAGTAATTCGCCTGGAAACGCGCGCAGTAGATTCAAGATTCAAGATTCAAAGTAGAGATGTTCTTTTTGTTTGTTTTGTTCATCAACCCCTCCGTCACACCTTCTCCCGTAAATAGCCGCTATTGTCATCATGTCACCATAACGCCCGCCCGCCGCGCCGCCCGCTACGGACGTGTTCGGGGGGAGGGGGAGACGTTCACGCTGCTACTTGCACTTCTTCTTTCTGGCCTCTTGTGGGAGGCGTTCTCCACGGATAGTGCGTTTTGAATATTCGTGGCGACTCCATCTCATCTCGCGGCACATACTCGTTCCCGCGCCAACTGCAACGTAGACACACACACGCACATAGACTCTGATTGTGAGCGCTGTGGAACGTGGATTCTGCACATGGGCTATTACATGTGAAAAGGACCGCGCATAATCACAGGCCCTGATGCAGATATACAGAGTCATTCTTTGTCGGATGAAGTTGTGGACATTCTAGTTGGATGTTCACCCCTCACTGGATATCTGATGAGGCGTACGTGCACATGCTCACCGCGTGAGCGCCACGCATAACCGACCGCACGCACGCACACGCATGCACGCACACACACACACACACACACACACACACAGCGCGCGCGCGCGCGCGCACGATACACGCACGCACACACAACACACACGCACGCACGCACACACGTCGCACGCACGCCCATGCACGCACGACACACACACACACATGCATACACGCACACACTCACACACTCACAAACGCACGCCGGCACGCACACACGCACTCATATATACATATAGCCACCTGTAGCCGATCTCAGGCATGGCGTTCATCAAACTTTCTTCCCTGTCTCGACTTCGGGTCGGCATCGTGTAGAACGAGCCAGGTTATCTCCTGCGCGAACGTAGTTCCTGTCGCCGAGGTCAAAGGTTAATGCTGAACGATGCCCTAGCGGTCGCGGTGGGGGAATAACACCGTGTAGAATTTACACACAACTACTACTCAGTACTGTCCGGCGCTTCTCTAATGCGTATGCAATTGCTAGTATCGAGTCTATCGACAAGGGAAATCAATATATATATTATTTATTTATACATATCAGCCCTTATTTACCTCGGCTTTTTTTTCTTCAGCCCCTGCAACGGAGCGTCACGTGCGCGTGTTCTAACACAACAACAACACACAACAACTACTACAACAGCGACAACAACAGCTACTATAGCCCACAACACCAACACACAACAACTACTACAACACACAACAACTACTACATCACACAACTACTACTACCTGCTACTACTACTACAACAACAATTATATACTACAGCACACAACAAAGACTACTACTACAACAACTACTACAACCCACAACAACAGCAACACACAACAACAACTACTACTACAACTACTATAACACTCAACAGCAACCCACAACAACAACTACTACTAGAACAACAACATACAACAACTACTACTACAACAACTACAACCCACAACAACAGCAACACACAACCAGGGGCGTAGCTACGGGAGGGCCTGGGGGGCACGTGACCCCCCCCCCACAAATTTTCTGTGCACCCCCAGGTTCCCCCCCCCACTGAAAATTCATGCTTGATCAAAAAAAATTGAATTAAAAACAATGCCGTTAGAACAGTATAATACAAAGAAAGAGGGTTCGAACCACATCTCAGTAAAATTATATATTGTGTCCCCCACGAAAATGTAAGGCCCCCCCCTCGAAAAAATCCTAGCTACGCCCACTGCACACAAACAACAACTACTACTATCTCGCGCGTCTCTAACGCGCATGCGCCAGCCTCACGGCTCTTGGGGAACGTAGCGACGAACCCGTCGTCGTCGCGGCATTTCAGTTCTCGATTTTGGGCGGGTCGTCGGCACATTCGTTCGAGAGGAATTTGATTTCCTTGAACGTAACGATGTCGATGATGAAACCATTCTCGCGCCTTCCGACGGAGTCTGGCTGCTTTCCTTCGACGCCATGGCAACGGCTGACAGCGAATCGGAAATGCGCAGAAAGTTAACGCCAACTCAGCTGTGTTGTGCGTGCGTGCGTGCGTGCGTGTGTGCGTGCGTGCGTGTTCCGTTCTGACTAACAGAAGGAAGTGATAACTGAAACAAGTACATAGGACGAGTTAACACTTGTGGCCTCGTAACGACCAACGCCAGGACCACTATACAAGCAAATGATATTTATCACTCTAAAACAGAAACAAAATTAGTCTTAACATTAACCC
>NW_014578035.1:62617-67312 GCF_000485595.1 Priapulus caudatus | reverse complement strand
CGGCTCACGTAGATAATCTGCATGCAAATAAAATCAGGTAGAGGTAGAGGTCAGAGTGAGCCTACGAGCCATAATACGTCACGCGCTACGCTCCTACAGATGTGATAGCGATAGTGCGTTATTTTTTCTCTTAATAATATCATTTTATCTTAATAACACAATCTACGACTGATAATGTAGAGTTGATTTGCAGTTGATGTGTGTTGCACTAAATCGTATTTTAGCGAGTGCGAGAGGTTCACTCGTGTTGCAGACAGATCGGAAGAGATCAAGGATCAGATCCACGTTTACGTCGACGCGTGGTAGTAATTCGCCTGGAAACGCTGGCAGTAGATTCAAGATTCAAGATTCAAAGTAGAGATGTTCTTTTTGTTTGTTTTGTTCATCAACCCCTCCGTCACCCACCTTCTCCCGTAAATAGCCGCTATTGTCATCATGTCACCTACTAACGACCGCCGGCGCCGCGCGCTACGGACGGTGTTCGGGGGGGGGGGAGACGTTCACGCTGCTACCTTGCACTTCTTCTTTCTGGCCTCTTGTGGGAGGCGTTCTCCACGGATAGTGCGTTTTGAATATTCGTGGCGACTCCATCTCTCTCGCGGCACATATCTGTTCCCCGGCCAACTGCAACGTAGAACACACACACGCACATAGACTCTGATTGTGAGCGCTGTGGAACGTGGATTCTGCACATGGGCTATTACATGTGAAAAGGACCGGCATAATCACAGGCCCTGATGCAGATATACAGAGTCATTCTTTTGTCGGATGAGTGTTGACATTCTAGTTGGATGTTACCCCTCACTGGATATCTGATGAGGCGTACGTGCACATGCTCACGCGTGAGCGCACGCATACACGACCGCACGCACGCACACGCATGCACGCACACACACACACACACACACACACACACGCGCGCCGCGCGCGCGCACGAATACACGCACGCACACACACACGCACGCACGCACACACGCACGCACGCACGCACGCACGCACACACACACACACACATGCATACACGCACACACTCACACACTCACAAACGCACGCCGCGCCGCACACACGCACTCATATATACATATAGCCACTGTAGCGATCTCAGGCATGGCGTTCATCAAACTTTCTTCCCTGTCTCGACTTCGGGTCGGCATCGTGTAGAACGAGCCAGGTTATCTCCTGCGCGAACGTAGTTTCCTGCGCCGAGTCATAAGGTTAATGCTGAAACGATGCCCTAGCGGTCGCGGTGGGGGAATAACATCCGTGTAGAATTTACACACAACTACTACTCAGTACTGTCCGGGCGCCTTCACTAATGCGTATGCAATTGTAGTATCGAGTCTATCGACAAGGGAAATCAAATATATATTATTTTATTTATACATATCAGCCCTTTTTACCTCGGCTTTTTTTTCTTCAGCCCCTGCAACGGAGCGTCACGTGCGCGCGTGTTCTAACACAACAACAACACACAATAGCGTTTGTAGCAAGATAGCTACATCTATACTAACTATATACTAGCGTTTGTAGCTAGATAGCTACACCTATACTAACTATATACTAGCGTTTGTAGCTAGATAGCTACATCTATACTAACTATATACTAGCGTTTGTAACTAGATAGCTACACCTATACTAACTATATACTAGCGTTTGTAACAAGATATAGCTACACCTATACTAACTATATACTAGCGTTTGTAACAAGATATAGCTACACCTATACTAACTATATACTAGCGTTTGTAGCTAGATAGCTACATCTATACTAACTATGCTAGCGTTTGTAGCTAGATAGCTACATCTATACTAACTATATACTAGCGTTTGTAGCTAGATAGCTACATCTATACTAACTATATACTAGCGTTTGTAGCAAGATATAGCTACATCTATACTAACTATATACTAGCGTTTGTAGCTAGATATAGCTACATCTATACTAACTATATACTAGCGTTTGTAGCTAGATAGCTACATCTATACTAACTATATACTAGCGTTTGTAGCTAGATAGCTACATCTATACTAACTAGTCTATACTAGCGTTTGTGGGGTCAGGTGAGTTTTCGGGGTATCAATTAAGAGACGTCTGCGATGAACTAAGACATTATTTTTAGTTATTTTTTAGTAGAGATAGTATGAATACCGCTGTCACGAACAAGATTAGTCTAAATAGTATTCTCAGCGTTAATCTTTTAGACCGGCCCTATATACATTGCGTATAAAAAAAACTAGCATATATGTTCCTGTCAACGGGCTATGGGAAAGGGTTAATGTTAAGACTAATTTTGTTTCTGTTTAGAGTGATAAAATCATTTGCTTGTATAGTGGTCCTGGCGTTGGTCGTTACGAGGCCACAAGTGTTAACTCGTCCTATGTACTTGTTTCAGTTATCACTTCCTTCTGTTAGTCCGAACGGAACACGCACGCACGCACACACGCACGCACGCACGCACGCGCGCACAACACAGCTGAGTTGGCGTTAACTTTCTGCGCATTTCCGATTCGCTGTCAGCCGTTGCCATGGCATCGAAGGAAAGCAGCCAGACTCCGTCGGAAGGCGAGAATGATTTCATCATCGACATCGTTACGTTCAAGGGAATCAAATTCCTCTCGAACGAATGTGCCGACGACCCCGCCAAAATCGAGAACATGAAATTGCCGCGACGACTACATGTGTTCGTGCTACGGTTCCCCAATGACGGTGAGCGCTGGCGATGCGCGTTTAGAGGACGCGCGAGCATAGTAGTAGTTGTTGTTGTGTGTGCAGTGGCGTAGCTAGGGATTTTTCAGAGCGGTGGCGAAGGGCTTACATTTTCGGGGGGGGGGGCACCAATATATAATTTTACTGAGATGTGGTTCGGAACCCTCTTCTCTTTGTATTATACTGTTCTAACCGCGCATTGTTTGAATCTTCAATTTTTTTGATCAAGCATTGAATTTTCAGTGGGGGGGGACCTGGGGTGTGCCACCAGAACAAATTTGTGGGGGCGGGGTCACGTGGCCCCCCAGGCCCTCCCGTAGCCTACGCCCTGGTTGTGCTGCTTGCTGTTATAGTTGTGCCGGTTGTAGTTTTGTAGTAGTAGTTGTAGTATGTTGTAGTAGATAGTTGTTTTGTGTGTTGCTGTTGTTGTGGGTTTCGTAGTTGTATCAAAATGTTGTAGTAGTAGTTGTTGTATGTTGTAGTAGTAGTTGTTGTTGTGTGTGGCTGTTGTTTCTATTAGAGTTGTTTTGCTGGTTCTGCTTGGAGTGTTATAGTAGTTGTAGTAGATGTTGGTTTTGTGTGTTGCTGTTGTCGCCTTTGTAGTATCTGTTGTAGTAGTTACTGTTGTAGTAGTTGTTGCTGTGTTGTTGTTGTGTTAGAACACGCGCACGTGACGGCTCGTTGCAGGCTGAAGAAAAAAAAAGCCGAGGGTAAAGAAGGGCTGATATGTATAAATAAATAATATATATACTTGATTTCCCTTGTCGATAGACTCAGATACTAGCCAATGCATACGCAATTTAGAGAAGCCGCCGCCGACAGTTACTGAGTAGTAGTTGTGTAGTAAATTTACACTGTTATTCCACCCACGGCGACCTTAGGGCATCGATTCAGCATTTAACCTTGGACTACGGCAGACAGGAAACTACGTTCGCGCTAGGGAGATAACCTGGCTCGTTACTACACGATGCCGACCCGAAGTCGGAGACAGGGCAGATAAGGGTTTGATGACGCATTGCCTGAGATCGGCTACAGGTGGCTATAGTATATTCATGAGGTGTGTGCGGATGTGCGTAGCCGGCGTGCGTTTGTGAGTGTTGCGTGTATGGCATGGCTTGTGCCTACTGTGGTGTGTGTGTGTGTGTGTGGTGTGTGCGTTGCGTGCGTGCGTAGCGTGCCGGCGGGCGTGCGTCGTGCGTGTGTGCCTGTCGGTGTGCGCTGCGTGTCATTCGTCGCGCGCGCGCGCGTGCGCTCGTGTGTGCGTGAGTGTGAGCCTGTTGGCCGCAGGGCTGTGCTGTGTGTGCCGTCATTGAGTGTGCGTGCGCGTCGTGTATTGCGTGCGCCTCACGCTGAGCGATGTGCACATACGCCCTCATCAGTATCCAGTGAGGGTTGCAACATCCAACTAGAATGTCCCACAACTCATCGAACAAAGAATGAACTCTGTATACTCTGCATCAGCGGGCCACAGGCAGAACTCCACGTTCCACAGCGCTCACAATCAGGAGTCTATGTGCGTGTGTGTGTCTACGTTTGCAGTTCGGCCGGGGCGGAAGAGTATGTGTGCCCGCAGAGACGAGATGCGAGGTCGCCACGAATATTCAAAACGCATATCCATGGAGACACGTCCCCGCAAAGAGCGCCAGAGAGAAGAAGTGCAAGGTAGCAACCGTGAACGATCCCCTCTCTCCCCGAACACCCGCTTCCGTCAGCGGGGCGGGCGGGCGGCGTTAGTGGCGGCTGACATCCCGATGACAATAGCGTGGCTATTTTACCTGGAGACAGGCTCGGTGACGGAGCGTGCATGAAACAAAAGCAAACAAAAAGAACCATCTATCTACTTTGACTCTTAAATCTTGAATTCCTCACTGCCAGCGGTTTCCCAGCGGCACTCTAGGCCTACTCCAACGCGTTGCGACGTCACGCCTGGGACATCGGATCCTTGTCTGCTTCAACATCTGAGTGGTTGGTAGTGTGTGTGTTTTTGT
>NW_014578035.1:53753-62592 GCF_000485595.1 Priapulus caudatus | reverse complement strand
TTTGAGAGAGCATGTTGCTGTCTGTTGCTGGGTGTAGTTTGTTTGCAGTATTGAGTTGCTTGTATGTTGGCAGCTAGTAGTTGTTGTATGTTGTAGTAAGTAAGTTGTTGTGTGTGTTGCTGTTGTTCTAGCTAAGTAGTTGTTGTTGTAGCCGTTTTGCTGTTGAGTGTGGGTATAGTACGTTGTAGTAGTAGTTGTCGCGGTGTTGTGGGTTGCCTGATGAGTGTTTATAGTAGTTGTAGTAGTAGTTGTTGTTGTGCTGCTGTAGTATATAGTTTGTTGTTTGTAGTAGTAGTAGCAGGTTAGTAGAAGCGCGCCCTGTGTTGATTGTAGTAGTGTTGTGTGTATGTAGTAGTTGTTGTGTGTTGGTGGTTGTGGGCTTTATTAGTAGCTGTTTGTTGTCGCCTGTTGTTAGTATTTGTTGTGTGTTTGCTTGTTGTGTTAGAACACTGCGCACGTGGCACGCTCCGTTCAGACCGGGCTGAGAAAAAAAGCGCAGGTAAAGAAGGGCTGATATGTAAAATAAATAATATATATATTGATTTTCCCTTGTCGCATAGACTCGCTTACTAGGCATTGCTATACGGCATTAGAGAAGCGCCGGACAGTACTGAGTAGTTAGCTTGTGTGTAAATTCTACACGGTGTTATTCCCCACCGCGACCGCCGTAGGGCATCGTTCAGCATTAACTTTGACCTCGGCGACCAAAGGAACTACGTTCGCGCAGCCGAGATACCTTGGCTCGTTACTACACGCATGCAGACCCGAATTCGAGTACAGGTAAGCAAAGTTTGATGAAACGCATGCCTGAGATCGCTTACAGGTGGCTATAGTATATATGAGTGCGTGTGTGCGTGCCGGCGTGCGTTTGTGGAGTGTGTGAGTGTTGTGGTAGTATGCATGTGTGTGTCGTGCTGTGTGGTCGGCGGGTCTTAGTCGCGTGCGTGCGTGCGTGCGTGTGTGTATGTGTGCTGTGCGTCGGCGTGTATTCGTCGCTCGCGCGCGCGCCGTGCTGTGCTGTGTGCGTGCAAGTCTATGCTGCGCCAGTGGTGTGTAGTGTGTGCTGGTGTTGCCGTGCATGCGTGTGCGTGCATTGGTACGTGTATCGCGTGCGCTCACGCCCGTGCGAGACATGTGCCACATTACGCCTCATCAGAATTAGTCCAGTTGAGTGGTTGAACATCACACTAGAATAGTTCCCACAACTTATCCGACCAAAGGAATGACTCTGCTATATCTTGGCCATCAAGGGGCCACAAGCCAGGATTCACGCTTCCACAGCGCTCACAATCAGCAGTCTTAATGGCCGTGTGTGTGTGGCTCTACCGTGCAAGTTGGCCGGGCGAACGAGTATGTGCGCGAGACGAGATGGCCATGTCGCACGACACCTCATCAAAACGCACATCCATGCGAGAAACGCATCCCGCCAGAGGAGCAGAAGAAGAAGTGATGGTAGCCAGCGTGAACGCCCCCCCCCCCCCCCCCCCCCCCCCCCCCCCCCCCCCCTCTCCTTCCCCCGAACACCGTCCGTAGCCGTGCGGGCGGTGCGGCGTTAGTGGGTGACATGATGACAATAGCTGGCTATTTACGGGAGAAGGTGTCTTCTGACGGAGGGCGTTGATGAAACAAACAAACAAGTAAAGAACATCTCTACTTTGAATCTTGAATCTTGAATCTACTGCCAGCGGTTTCCAGGCGGAATTACTACCAACGCGTGCGACGTAAACGTGGACATCGATCCTTGTCTGTTCAACACGAGTGAACCTCTCGCACTCGCTAAAATACGATTTAGTGCAACACACATCAACTGCAATATCAACTCTACATATATCAGTCGTAGATTGTGTTATTAAGATAAAAATGATATTATTAAGAGAAAAAATAACGCACTATCACATCTGTAGGCAGCGTAGCGCGTGACGTATTATGCTCGTAGGCTCACTCTGACCTCTGACCTCTGACCTGTTATTTTGCATGCAGATTATCTACGTGAGCCGCAATATAAAGGACGTCGTCGTGTCCGCTTACTTCATGTTCAAGGACATGAAAATGAGGGTAGTGGCGTCAGGTGTGGAGGGAGTCACTGGCATGGAAAACGTGCATGCGTGGACTATGCGACAGTACATGGAAAGAATGGCAGGCGACCAAGGTGACTCATAACTCTGTCGAACGTCCGCTGTCTTATCGCTGTATTACTAATTGGTAGTAATTAGTACTGTCACTAATTATTGTGTAAATTACTAGTAAGTCTACTGTGTTACTAATTAACTAATTACAAGTTACCAATGTTTTACCAACTGCTGCTGTATTTCTATGAAAATGTACGCGTTCGTGCACGTGCGTTCGTGAAGAAATAAGAAGTAAATAGATGCGAATATATATTTATATGGTTTTTCCTGTTCGCAGTGGTATTTGGCAACTATTTTGAGCACAATCTGGAATATTGGGAGCAGAGAAACAGCGGCCACGTTCTATTTCTCTTCTACGAAGATCTAGTTGAGGTCAGGTTAATGTCTATGTTGTACATTGAATTACATTATTACATGCATCTTTTACGAGTTTTCTTCTCCCTGCTCGACCTCTTTATCTCCATGTTCCTCTTCTTCTTCACCGTCCTCTCCCTCTCTCTCCCTTCCTCCCTCCTCCTCCCCGTCCTCTCCCTTCCTCCCTCCTCCTCCCCGTCCTCTCCCTTCCTCCCTCCTCCTCACCATCCTCTCCCTTCCTCCCTCCTCCTCCCCGTCCTCTCCCTTCCTCCCTCCTCCTCGCCGCCTCGCTGCTCTCTGCCCGTCATGCGCACACCGTACGTGTCTGATCGCTCGCAGGACCTGGCAGGGGGCGTGCGTCGCATCGCAGACTTTCTAGACAAACAGCTGAGCGACGAACAGGTGGCGACCATCGTCAACGAGACAGGCTTTGATCGTATGCGCACCAATCCGCTCACGAACTGGGAGTTCCTCACGGAGACGGGACTGCGAGATGCTGCCGCACCACCGCTCGTCCGCAAAGGTAGGGGGCGCCAGTAGCGGCGTGTACGGAGAGCAGCCGGCTGAAAGGGGTGATAGGATATGTTTACTAGGCACTTCTAATTTTAACATATATTTTACGATATATTAAAGAATGATGCAAAAACCCTAAAAAGTGCCCTAATCCTAACCCTAACCCTAACCCTAATTAAATTTAAAATATATGTTAAAATTAGAAGTGCCTAGTAAACATATCCTATCACCCCTTTCAGCCGGCTGCGTACGGAGACCAGAGACGATGACGGTATTCGTACCGACGTCTTGTGCATTGTCATACAGAAGACGCTGACGTCATCGCGTGCTATCGAGAGCGAATAACATAACAAAACGAATCATTTGTTTAAACACACTACTGCTGCTGCTGCGGCTGCTGGTGGTGGTGGTGGTGGTGGTGGTGGTGCTGCTGCTGGTGGTGGTGCTGCTGGTGGTGGTAGTGCTGCTGCTGCTGATTAGTTAGTATAGGATGTAGCTATATGCTAGGCTACAAACGCTAGTATATAGTTAGTATATGATGTACTATATCTAGCTACAAACGCTAGTATATAGTTAGTATAAGTATGTAGCTATATCTAGTTAGCTAAACACTCAGTATATGTTAGTATAGATGTAGCTATATCTTGCTACCAAACGCTAGTATATAGTTAGTATAGATGTAGCTTATATCTAGCTACAAACGCTAGATATAGTTAGTAATAGATGTAGCTATATCGTGCTACAAAAAGCTAGTATATAGTTAGTAAGTAGATGTAGCTATATGCTAGCTACAAACGCTAGAGAATATATAGTTAGTATAGATGAGCTATATCTTGCTAGCAAACGCTATGTATATAGTTAGTGTAGATGTAGGCTAATATCTTAAGCTAACAGAAACGCTAGTAATATAGTTAGTATAGATTACTATCTAGCTACAACGCTAGTATGCAGTTAGTATTAGATGTGAGCTATATCTAGTTACAACGCTAGTGAATATAGTTAGTATAACGAATGTAGCTATCTAGCTACAAACGCTAAAGTAATGCAGTTAAGTATGGATGTACTATATCTAGTTAGCAACACTAAGTATATAGTTAGTATAGATTGTAGCTATTCTAAGTTCATAACGCTAGTATATAGTTAGTATAGATGTAGCTATTCTAGCTAGCAGAAGCGCTAGTATGTAGTTAGTGATAGATGTAGGCTATTATCTTGCTACAAACGCTAAGTATATAGTTAGTATATTATGTAGCTATATCACTAGTTACAACACTACGCTATATAGTTAGTATAGATGTAGCTATCTAGTTACAGAAGCACTAGTATATAGTGTAGTAATAGGATGTACTTATCTAGCTACCAAACGCTAGTTATATTAGTTAGTATAGGTGTAGCTATAATCTTGTTAGGCAAAACGCTAGTAATATAGTTAGTAATACGATGTAGGCTATGATTGTTACAAACAACTAGTATATAGTTATTATAGATGTAGCCTATATCTTGTTACAAACGCTAGTATATAGTTAGTATAGGTGTAGGCTATATTCTTGTTAGACAACGCTAGTATATAGTTAGGTTAGGTGTAGCTATCTTGAGGTTACAAACGCTAGGTATATAGTTAGTATGGTGGTAGCTATATCTTGTTACAAACGCTAGTATATGTTAGTAAAGATGTGCTATCTGTTAGCAAACAACGTAGTATATAGTTAGTATAGATGTAGCTATCTGTTACAAACCTAGTATATAGTTAGTAAATATGGTGTAGCTATATCTTGTACAAACGCTAGATATAGGTTAGTGATATGGTTTGTAGCTATATCTTGTAAGCAGAACGGGCTTAGTATATGGCGAGTTAGTAAATAGGTGTAGGCTATCTTGTTACAAACGCTAGTAATATAGTTAGTATAGTGTAGGCTATATCTTGTTAACAAACTGCTAGTATATAGTTAGTATAGATGTATGGCTATCTGTTACAAGAACACTAGTATATAGTTAGTATAGATGTAGCTATATCTGCTACAAACGCTAGTATATAGTTAGTGTAGATAGTAGCTACTAGTTACAAAGCACTAGTAATATAGTTAGTATAACGATGTAGCTATCTAGCTACAAACGCTAATAATATAGTTTGAGTATAGGGTGTAGCTTTCTAGCTAGCAAAAGCTAGTATAGTTAGTATAGATGTATGCGTATATCTATGTTAGCAAACGCTAGTATACTAGTTTAGTATCATAGATGTAGCTATCTAGCTACAACCGCTAGTTATAGTTTAGTATAGAAATGTACGGGCTATGCTAGCTAACAAACGCTAGTATAGTTAGTTAAAATGTAAGCTATAATGCTTGTTACAAACGCTAGTATAGTTAGTAATATTATGTAGGCTATCTAGCTTTACAAAAGCGCTAGCATAGTTAGTATAATGTAGCTATCTAGCTACAGAACGCTGGTATATAGTTAGTATAGGTGTAGCTATCCTTGCTACAAACGGTGACCCTAGTATACTAGTTAGTATAGTGTAGCCTATGCTTGGCTAGCAAGAACGCTAGTGATGGTTAGTAATAGAATGTAGGGCTATATGCTAGCTACCAAACGGCTAGTATTAGTTAGTATAGGTGTAGCTAGTCTGCTACAGAAACGCTAGTATATGTTAGTATAAGGTGTAGCTTTTTCTAGAAGTAAACAAACGACAGGGCCCGGTCTTACCTCGTAGCTGATGGCGACCTGTGTCGGAGTGGTGGTGGTGATAGCGAAACGTGCAGTCTTCTCATGCGTTCACAGGTCAAACGACAGAGCGAAGTGCACTTAGACTCTATCGGTTAAGACATAATCATCGCATGTAGGAATACCGTGTGAAGGCATGTGCGTGGCGTGTTGGGGATGGGCGAGTAAACGCGTGTGTCACAGGGGCGCGCGCGGACACAGGGGGGCAGGGGGAGGGCGGTCGCCCCCCTATCATTTGGGCAAGAAAAAGGAAAGAAGAAGAAAAAAAGAAAAAAGAGAAAAAAAAGAAAAAAGAAAAGAAAAAGGAAAAAAAGAAGAAGAAAAAGAAAAAGAAACATCTTGCAAATGTCTTGCAAATGATGGTGGGGTGGGGGTCCACCCCCCCCCATGACAATTTGCAAGAAAAGGTAAAGAAGAAAAAGATTCTTGGCATATACATAGGGGATCGCCCCAAAGATGAGTGATGTAGCCTACAAGCTGGACCCCTTTCAATCGAAATTAATCGAAAAATTAAGTGTCGAAAATTCAATCATATAATAAACGGCTAGCTGTGCTTTAATATGATAATCGATGTCAAGGTGTTATTTCTGCTTGGGAGTCCCAAGTTGGGAGCCAATCATTTGTTCTCGATGATGCCTGTTTCCCGGCGGAAAGGTATAGGCACCACTTGAGGGTGTTAACAAACTTATAAATTGAATAATTACACGACGTTCGAGACTGACCATCTAATAATACCTCTTATCTGTAATACCTATACGATATTTATAACGCATATATAACCATGGGTGTATAATCTTACTCTTCGTATAATATAATAATATACATATATCTAAGACAGTCACGCTATTCATAATAGGTAGCGTATTCATAATTTACTACTCTGAATTAAGTTACACATCGCTGTAACTTGTAGCATTCGACGCCGTTACCCCAACACACGGTTGAAGAATAGAATCTTAGTTCAATTAAGTACGGCAGAGATATAATAGAATTGTCCTCCTTGTCGGGCGACAGCAGAAAGCGGGAGAAGGAAGATGAAGAGGAAGAGAGCAACACATAGAACAAAGAGGAAGCGAGCCTACAGAGTGAGATAGAAAGAGGGGGAGAGAGTGAGCGAGAGGCAGAGAGGCGCAGAGAGCAGACGAGAGAGAAGAGGGGGTGGGAGAGAGAGAGAGCGAGAGAGAGAGAGAGAGAGAGAGAGAGAGAGAGAGTAGAGAAGAGAGAAAGAAAGAGAGTAGAAAAGAGAGAGAGAAGAGAGAGAATAGAGAATACGAGAGAGAGAGAAAGAGAGAGAGAGAGAGAGAGAAAGAGAGAGAGAGAGAGAGACGGGAACAGACACGGGGAGCACAGCTCTCCGTACATTTGCTCGCGTCATCGGTAACCTATAACATCATTGCCACACATAACCGTCTGCCTCCTTATTATTTCTTAGCAGGAGCGCGTTCGGGAGGCAGAGATACAAAAATTGTTACCCTAACTGGGATAACAAGAAGATGGGAAAGCAGAAGGTATAGGGATTAAGGAGGGGCTGGTATATGAACAGAGCATCTGCATGCAATGTTCTTCTATCCTACATCTTAAGTGAGGTTACTGATGAATATTATCATGTAAATCTACTAGCTCGATAAGTCTCTTCATTATTAAATGCTTAATGTTTCGCAAAATAATATTTCTTTCGCGGGAGAAATAGCGGCATGTGCGAAGCCACCGTTTCAAGCGTGCAATCGATGAACAGAAAACTGCTATAATATAGCTTGCTGAGGTGAGAGGCGGTGGGGAGCTGATGACAGGCGACGAGAAGGCGCAGCTGAGTGGCGCTGGCAAGAAGAAGCAGACTGAGTGCGGGAACAAGGGGGGCAACGGGGGAGACGGGAGGGGATAAAGTAGGAGTTTGCTCCCCCGTCCTAGCTAGCCGCCGTCTCCTATATTATAAGCGTACAGTCGCATAGGTGCACGCCCTAGCTGCAGGTACCACGGACAGAGCGTGTTCTGAGTAGAGATTCGGATGTGTATAATTATCATCCGTAATACGGCAGAGTGTATTATTAAATCAGCGATGCAATTACAAAACTATATATACTGTGACTTTTCATTATTAAAGGCAAAGCATTTGTTCATAAACTTGTTCGCCGCATATATTGCCATTTTATCGGCATATATTTGCTCTACGTCAGCTACTCAAGATCTATGCCTTCAAGTTGACTGGTTCAAAGAATGTTTGCTAGCAGAAGGCGCGTCCGGCGAAGTCGCTCATGCTCGTCGTCAAAGTGATTCCCGCAGTCCCAACTTTTCGCTGAAGTCGAAAGAAAATACGAATAAAAATCGGCTATAGGTGACGCACTAGAATTACATAATTACATATTCGATATGTACTCTAGACGTGTCACCTGCCGATATACACCAATAATTGGTGTTTGCGATTATGCCCTCAAATAATCTCGTAGGAATCTTAATCTCGTCGATATATAATTTCAAAAATTTATCATTTTAAACGTGCTTAACACTATAATTGCCATTTATGCAAGAATTTTTTCTGCAGCTGAAAAAGTCAGTACATGTATTTGTAATTTGAAATTAATGCAATAAAAGATTTAATAATAATAATAATAATAGTAAATAATAATAAATTTACAAAAACCTGCGGGCATACTAATAACTTTTTGATGATTGCGCAGAAAGGAACAAAACACAGTTCAACTAACTATACGAATGTAATCACAATAATAATTAGTATTGATTTGAACTTCACATTGAGCACATGATTCTACCTAGGAAGCTGCCTTGGCGTCGCAGATGAGATTACTATACAGTTAGCCTGAATGTCGTTGATCAGATAGCAGAGCAAGCAAGCAGCAGCAGCAGCAAGCACGCAGCAAGCACCAACACGCACCCCACGACCACCCCGCAGCAGCAGGCAGCAGCAAGGCAGCACCAGCAGCAGCACGGCACCACCAACACCACCCCAGACCACCTCAAGCAGCAGCAGCAGCAGCAGCGCAGCAGCAGCACACTAACACACCACACAAGCAGCGCAGCACACAGCACAGCAGCATCAGACACCGAGCCCAAAAAAAAACCACCCCAACTAAACCACTACCACCACCGACCACCCATTCAGCAGC
>NW_014578035.1:38328-53743 GCF_000485595.1 Priapulus caudatus | reverse complement strand
GCACGAATACACGCACGCACACACACACACACACACACGCACGCACGCACGCACGCACGCACACAACACACACACACACACACGCTGCGCCTCGCGCGCGCGCACGAATTACACGCCACGCACACTAACCACGCACGACGCACACACGCACGCACGCACGCACGCACGCACACACACACACACACATGCATACACGCACCACTCACACACTCACAAACGCACGGCCGGCACGCACACACGCACTCATATATACATATAGCCACCTGTAGCCGATCTCAGGCATGCGTTCATCAAACTTTCTTCCCTGTCTCGACTTCGGGTCGGCATCGTGTAGAACGAGCCAGGTTATCTCCTGCGCGAACGTTCAGTTTCCTGTCGCCGAGTCAAAGGTTAAAGCTGAACGATGCCCTAGCGGTCGCGGTGGGGGACATAACACCTGTGTAGAATTTACACACAACTACTACTCAGTACTGTCCGGGCGCCTTCACTAATGGTATGCAATTGCTAGTAATCGAGTCTATCCGACAAAAGGGAAATCCTAAGTAATTATTATTTTATTTATAATATCAGCCCTTATTGATTACCTCGGCTTTTTTTCTTCAGCCCTGCAACGGAGCGTCACTGTGCGCGTGTTCTAACACAACAACAACACACAACAACTACTTACAACAGCGAAAACAACAGCCTACTATAGCCCACAAACACCAACACACAAACACTACTACAACACACAACAACGTACTACATCACACAAACTACTACTTACCTGCTCTACTTACTACTACACAACAAATTATTATACTACAGCACACAACAAAGACTACTACTACAACAAACTACGTACAAACCCACAACAACAGCAAACACACAACAAACAATACCTACTACAACTACTATAACCTCAACAGCAACCACAACAACAACTACTACTAGAACATACCAACATACAACCAACTACTACTACAACAACTACACACCCACAGACAAGACAGCAACACACAACCAGGCGTAGCTACGGGAGCGCCGGGGGGCACGTGACCCCCCCCCACAAATTTTCTGTCCACCCCCAGGTTCCCCCCCACTTGAAAATTTCTGCTGTGTATCAAAAAAAATTGTGAATTAAAAAACAATGCCCGTTAGAACAGTATAATACAAAGAAAGGCGGTCGAACCACATCTCAGTAAATATTATATAATTGTGTCCCCCCAGAACAATAGTAAGCCTCCCCCTCTGAAAAAATCCTAGCTACGCCACACGCCACCAACAACAAAACTACTACTATCTCGCGCGTCTCCTAACGCGCACTGCGCCAGCCTCACCGCTCTTGGGAACGTAGCGACGAACACTGTCGTTCGCGCAGGCATTTCTCGTTCTCGATTTTGGCGGATGTCTGTCGAGCACATTCGTTCGAGAGGAATTTGATTCCTTGAACGTAACGCATGTCGATGATGAAAATCAGTTCCTCCGCCTTCTGACGGAGTCTCGTTGCGTGCTTTCTCTTCGATGCCCACTGGCAACGGCTGACAGCGAATTCGGAAATGCGCAGAAAGTTAACGCCAAACTCAGACTGTGTGTTTGGCGTGGCTGCGTTGCCCTTCAGTCCGTGCGTGTGGGGCGTTGCGTGCGTTCGTTTCGCTTCTGACTAACAGACAGGAAGTGATAACTGAAACAAGTACATAGGACGAGTTACACACTTTGGCCTCGTAACGACCACGCCAGGACACTATAACAAGCAAATGATACTTTATCACTCTAAAACAGAAAACAAAATTAGTCTTAAACATTAACCCTTTTCCCATAGCCCGTTTGACAGGAACAAATATGCTAGTATTTCTTTATACGCAATGTATATATGGGCGTCTAAAAGATTAACGTGAGCAATACTATTTAGACTAATCTTGTTCGTGACAGCGTGTAATTTCAGTACTATCTCTACGCTAAAAAATAACTAAAATAATGTCTTTAGTTGTCATCGCAGACGTCTCTTATTGATACCCCGAAAACTCACCTGACCCCACAACGCTAGTATATGACTAGTTAGTATAGATGTAGCTATCTAGCTACAAAACGCTAGTATATAGTTCAGAAAAAATATAGATGTAGCTATATCTAGCCTTACAAAACGCTAGTATATAGTTAGTATAGATGTAGCTATATCGCTGTACCAAACGCTGTATTAGTTAGTACAGATGTAGCTATATCTTGCTACAAACACTGTTATAGTTAGTATAGATGTAGCTTATCTTGCTACAAACGCTAGGTATTAGTTTAGTTATAGATGTAGCCTATCTTAGCTACAACAACGCCTTAGTATATAGTTAGTATAGATTGTCGCTATCTAGCTACAAACGTAGTATATAGTTAGTATAGATGTAGCTATCTAGCCATACAAACGCTAGTATATACGTTAGTATAGATGTGTATCTAGCCTACAAAACGCTAGTATATAGTTAGTATAGATGTAGCCTATCTAGCCTACAAAACGCTGAGTATATAGTTAGTTATGAGATGGTAGCTATATCTAGCTACAAACGCTAGTATATAGTTAGTATAGATGTAGCTATATCTAGTTACAGAACACTAGTATTAGTTGAGTATTGATGTAGCTATTATCTAGTTACAAACACTAGTATATAGTAGCTATAGATGTAGCTATATCTTAGCTACGCAACGCTAGTATATAGTTAGTATAGATGTAGCTATATCTAGTTACAAACACTAGTATATTAGTTAGTATAGATGTAGCTATATATAGCTACAAACCGCTAGTATTATAGTTAGTATAGATTGTAGCTATCTAGCTACAAACGCTAGTATTAGTTAGTATAGATGTAGCTATGCGTAGCTACAAACGCTAGTATATAGTTAAGTATAGATGTACTAAAATTAGGCTACAAAGCTAGTATAGTTAGTATATATGGTTAAGCTATATCTTGCTACAAACGTAGTATATAGTTAGTATAGGATGTAAGTATCGTAGCTACAACTGTAGATATATAGTAGTATTAGATGTAGCTATCTAGCTACAAACGTAGCTATATAGTTAGTATAGATGTAGCTATCTACGCTACAAACGCTAGTATATAGTTAGTATAGATGTAGCTACTATCTTGCTACAGAACCCATTAGTATATAGTAGTATAGATGTAGCTATATCTAGCTACAAACGCTTAGTATATAGTTAGTATAGATGTAGCCTATATCTTGCCTACAAACGCTAGTATATAGTTATATAGATGGTATCTATATCTAGCTACACACGCTAGATATATAGTTAGTATAATTTGTAGCTATATCTAGTTACAAACCACTAGTATATAGTTTTAGTATAGATGTAGCTATATCCTAGTTACAAAACGATAGTATATAGTTAGTATATATGTAGCCTATCTAGCCTACAAACGCTAGTATATAGTTAGTATAGACTGTAGCTATCTAGCTCACAAACGCTAGTATATAGTTAGTATAGATGTAGCTTATCTTGCTTACAAACGCTAGTATATAGTTAGTATAGATTGTAGCTTATCTAGCCTACAAACACTAGTATATAGTTAGTATAGATGTAGCTATCTGTTTACAAACACTAGTACTATAGTAGTTAGATGTAAGGCTAGATCTATTACAAACACTGTATATAAGTTAGTATAGGTGGTTAGCTATTCTTTGCTTACAAAACACTAGCATTTTAGTTAGTATAGATGGTAGCTAATATCTTGCTACAAACGCTAGTATATAGTTAGATATAGATGTAGCCTATATCTAGCTACAAACGGCTAGTATATAGTTTAGTATAGATGTAGCTATATCTCCTACAAACGCTAAGTATATAGTTAGTATTAGATGTAGCTATATCTAGCTACAAACGCTAGTATTGTTGTATAAATATGTAGCTATATCTTAGTTACAAACACTTAGTATGATAGTTAGTATAGATGTAGCTATCTAGCTACAACGCTAGTATATAGTTAGTATAGATGTAGCTATTAGCTACAAACGTAGTATTAGTTAGTATTAGGATTAGCTATCTAGCTAAAAACGCTTAGGTATATAGTTAGTATAGAATGTAGCCTTATATCTAGCATACAAACGCTAGTATATAGTTAGTATAAGATGTAGCTATATCTAGTTACAAAACACTAGTATATATTAGTATAGATGTAGCTATCTAGCTTTACAAAACGCTAGTATATAGTTATAGTATTAGATGTAGCATAATCTAGCTACACAACGCTAGTATATAGTTAGTATAGATGTAGCTATCTAGCTACAAATGCTAGTATATAGTTAGTTATAGATGATAGTATTAGCTACAAAAGCTAGTATAGTTAGTATATACTGTAGCTATATCTTGCCTTTACAAACCGCTAGTATATAGTTAGTATAGATGTAGCTACTAGCTACAAACGCTTAGTATCATAGTTAGTTAGATGTAAGCTATCTAGCTACAACGCTAGTATATAGTTAGGGATAGATGTAGCTATTCTAGCTACAAACGCTATGTAATATTAGTTAGTATAGATGTAGCTATATTTGCCTACAAACGCTTAGTATATTAGTTAGTTATTAGATGTAGCTATATCTAGCTACAAACGGCTAGTATATAGTTAGTATAGATGTAGCTTATATCTTGCCCTACAAAACCGTTTAGTATATAAGTTAGTTAGATGTAGCTATATCTAGCTACAAACGCTAGTATATAGTTAGTATAGATGTAGCTAATATCTAGTTACAACACTAGTATATAATTAGTATAGATGTAGCTATCTAGCTACAAACGCTGTATATAGTTTACTTTGGTATAGATGTAGCCTATCTAGCTACAAACGCTCAGTATATAGTTAGTATAGATGTGCATATTAATCCTTGCTACAACGCTAGTATATAATTCAGTTATGTTAGATGTAGCTATACTAGCTACAAACACTAGTATATAGCTTTTTAGTATAGATGATAAGCTATCTTTGCCCTACAAAACGCTAGTATTATATTAAGTATGATGTAGCTAATATTCTAGCTCAAACGCTAGTATATAGGTTAGTATAGATGTAGCGTTATCTAGCTTACAAAACCGCTAATTATAGTTATATAGTGTACTTTCTAGCTACAAACGCTAGTATATAGTTAGTATTAGATGTAGTATCTTGCTGATACAAACGCTTAGTATATAGTTAGTATAGATGTAGCTATATCTAGGCCTACACACCGCTAGTTTATAGTAGTAATAGATGATAGCATATATTCTTGCTACAGAACGCTAGTATATAGTTAGTATAGATGTAGCTATATTTTAGTTAAAACACTAGTATAAGTTAGGTAGTTTATAGATGTAGCTATATCTAGCCTACAAACGCTAGTAATATAGTTAGTATAGATTGTAGCTATATCTTGCTACAAACGAGCTAGTATATCGTTAGTATAGATGTAGCCTATATCAGTTTACAACGCTAGTAATATAGTTAGTTATAGATGTAGCTTATCTAGCTACAAACGCTAGATATAGTTAGTATAGATGTGCTTATCTAGCTACAATACGCTAGTATATATGTTTAGTATTAGCATGTAGCTATCTTAGCTACAACACTGATATATAGTTAGTATAGATGTAGCTATATTTGCTACAAACGCTAGTATATAGTTAGTTATAGATGTAGCTATCTAGCTCAAACGCCTAGTATTTGTTAGTATAGGATGTAGCATATATCTAGTTACAAAAACGCTTAGTATATAGTTAGCTATAGGTGTAGTATCTTGTTACAAAACGCTATGTATATGTTAGTATAGATGTAGCTTATTCTTGCCTACAAACGCTAGTATATAGTTAGTATATATGTAGCTATATCTTATTACAAACGCTAGTATATAGTTTAGTATTAGCATGTAACTATCTAGCTACAAACGCTAGTATATAGTTAGTATAGATGTAGCTATCTAGCCTACAAACGCTTAGTATGCAGTTAGTATAGATGTAGCCTATAATCTTGCTACAAACGCTAGTATATAAGTTAAGTATAAAGGATGGGAGCTATATCTAGTTACAATACACTAGTATATAGTTGTATAGATGTAGCTATCTTAGTTACAACACCGCTAGTATATAGTTAGTATAGATGTAGCTTATCTAGCCTACAAACGCTAGTATGTAGTTTAGTATAGATGTAGCTTATATCTTGCCTTACAACGCTGAGTTATATTAGTTAGTATATATGTAGCTTTATCTAGCTACAAACGCCTAGGTATATAGTTAGTATAGATGTTAGCTATTATCTAGTTACAAACACTAGTATATAGTTAGTATAGATGTATGCTATCTAGCCTACAAACGTAGTATATAGTTAGTATAGATGTAGCTATATCTAGCCTACAAACGCTAGTATATAGTTAGTATAGATGTAGCTATATCTTGCTACAAACGCTAGTATATAGTTAGTATAGATGTTAATAGCGTATATCATAGCTTCAAACGCTAGTATATAGTTAGTATAGATGTAGCTATATCGTTGCTACAAACGTAGTATATAGTTAGTATAGATGTAGCTATATTCTACCTACAAACGCTAGTATATAGTGATCATAGATTGTAGACTATATTTCTAGTTTTACAAACACTAGTATATAGGTTTAGTATCAGATGTAGCTATCTAGCTACAAACGCTAGATATATAGTTAGTATAGATGTAGCTATCTAGCTACAACGCTAGTATATAAGTTAGTATAGATGTGCTATATCTAGCTACAAAACGCTAGTAGTATATCAGTTAGTATAGATGTAGGCTATCTAAGCTACAACCGCTAAGTAATATAGTCGTATAGGATGTAGCTATCTAGCTACAAAACGTTAGTAATATAGTTAGTATAGATGCTAGCTATATCTTAGTACAAACCTGTATATAGTTAGTATAGATGTAGCTATCATAGCTACAAACGCTAGTATATAGTTAGTATAGCATTAGCTATCTAAGCCTACAAACGCTAGGTATATTAGTTAGATAGATTGTAGCTACTCTGCTACAAACGGCTAGTAATATAGTTAGTATAGGATGTAGCGATATCTTGCTACAACGCTAGTATATGAGTTAGTATAGATGTAGCTATATCTAGCCTACAAACGTAGTATATAGTTAGTATAGTGTAGCTATATCTTGCTACAAACGTAGTTATAGTTAGTATAGCATGTAGCTAATCTAGCTACAAACGCTAGTATTATAGTTATGTTATTAGATGTAGCTAATCTTAGCCTACAAACGCCTAGTATATAGTTATGTTTAGATTGAGCTATATCTTGCTACAAACGCTCAGTATATAGTTCAGTATAGATGTAGCTATATCTTGCTACAAACGCAGTACTATAGTTAGTATAGATGTAGTATAATCTAGCTTAACAAAACCTAGTATATAGTTAGTCTTATAGATGGTAGCTTATCTTGCTACAAACGTTAGTTATATATTAGTATAGATGTAGCTATCTAGCTACCAAACGCATGTATATAGTTAGGTATAGTGTAGCCTATCTAGCTCCAAACGCTAGTATATAGTTAGTTATAGGTGTTAGCTATCTTCGTTACAAAACGACTAGTATTATAGATTAGCTTATAGGCTGTAGTATATCTTGTTACAAACGCTAGTATATAGTCTTAGTATAGAATGTAGATCTTTGTTTACAAACGCTAGTATTATAGTTAGTATGTATGTAGCTATTATCTAGTTACAAACACTAGTCTTATAGTTAGTATAGATGCTTAAGCTATTCTAGCTACAACGCTATATTATATGTTTAGTATAGGCTGTCAGCTTTCTAGCTACAAAGATAGTGTAGTTAGTATTAGGATGTAGCTATATCTAGTTACAATCGCTAGTATATAGTTAGTATATAATGTAGCCTATATAGCTACAAAACGCCTTGTATATAGTTAGTATCGATGTAGCTATTCTAGCTACAAACGCTAGTATAGTTAGTAGTAAATGTAGCTATATCTTGTTACAAAGCGCTAGTATATTAGTATAATGTAGCTATGCTAGCTACAAAGCGGCTAGCAGTATGTTAGTATAATGTAGCTATCTAGCCTACAAACGGCTGGTATAATAGTTAGTTATAGGTAAAGCCTATCTTGCTACAACACGCTAAGTATATAGTTAGTTAGGTGTATGCTATCTGCTACAAACGCAGTATGCGTTAAGTATTCAGATGTAGCTATATCTAGCTACAAACGCTAGTATAGTTAGTATAGGTGTAGCTATCTTGCTACAAACGCTAGTATAGTTAGTATAGGTGTAGCTTTCTAGATAAAAAACAACAGGCCGTCTTACACAGATAACGGCTGATGAGCGACTTGTGTCGGAGCACGTACATGTTGGTGCGTGGTGATAGCGAAACGTGCAGTCTTCTCATGCGTTCACAGGTCAAACGGACAGAGCGAAGTGCCTAGACCTTATCGGTTAAGACATACATGCATGTAAGCGAATTACGTCGTGAACATGTGCCGTGCGTGTCGCGGCGAGGGGGCGAGTACGCGTGTGTGCTGCGTGCACACACATGAGTGCGGTCGTGAGTGCGTGCCGCGTGCGTGCGTACGTGCGTTGCCATGTATGCACGTCCGTGCGTGCGTGGACATGTATGCGCGTGCGTGCGTGCATGCGTGCGTATGTGCGTAGACATGTATGTGCGTGCGTGCGTACGTACGTGCGTGGACATGTATGTGCGTGCGTGCGTGCGTATGTATGAACGTTAGTCACAATAGTTTTGTTTACCTATAGGATGAAAGGCCATGGCACTGATCAAATGTAGAGTTCAAGGTACGGGGTAGCACTAGTAGCAGGTACACGTCGTCCGTGCTACAACAATCATACTGGCTCATACTGGCTCATGCTGGTCTATAGCACAGCCACGTCACGTCCACGCAACACCTGACATCTACCTTTATCGGGACGAGCCTACACACACGCATACGCGCACGCGCACACGCACACGCACCACGCACTCAACGCTCGACGCGCACGCACACGCACGCGCACGCGCAACGCGCACGCGCACGCGCACGCGCACGCACACACACGCACGCACACACGCGTGCACACACAACACACACACACAACACACACCACACACACCACAACACAACACACAGTACAGCCACACACACGGCACAAGACACACACACACGCACACGCACACGCACACCACACACACACACACACACACACACACACACACACACAACACACACACACACGCGCGCCGCTGCGCGCACACACACACACCACACACACCACACACACGCGCGCGCGTTCTTCGGCTGATTTTTCTTAAGTTTTACATGCGATTCGTTTCTATGCGCCTAACCCCATCGCACACAGTCCACCTTCTCAGCAGCTTGGTATCTTGTATGGATATTGGTCTGGATAGTGTATGGATATTGTCTGGATACTGAGCTATCATCGGTTACCTCAGAGTTTTCAGTATGTTGGCTCACAGTCACAGCTAATACACATAGTAGCGGCTCAAAGGGTCGTTTGTCGTATCAGGTACTACAGAGTATGTACTCCGAGGTTACATATTATTGTTACCACAAACGTGATACCATGAATATGTACTACAGAAGTGTACCCTAATCCTACACTCCTACCCTAACCACTAGCCCCTAACCCTACACCCTAACCCTAAAACATATGCCTCATGATACACATATTTACTAAACAACCTGAGAACTGAGCCTCGGTTCTGCGTCATATCGGAGATCTGTCGATGTTTAAGCGCGATGCCTGGCACTACGACAACGACGACCCAGCTTCTGCCATTAGTAGGGGGCGGCCTGTTGTCAGAACAAAATAAATAATTTTGTACTGACGCAACTCTGTCATTCACGAGCATTTATCAGGTAGATAACGATTATAAAGTTATTTTAGCACGTCTCGCAGCACTGTGTATATGTCATTCTGCTATGTGCGTGCATGCGTGTGCGTGCGTGCGGTCGTGTATGCGTGCGCTCACGCGTGAGCATGTGCACGTACGCCTCATCAGATATCCAGTGAGGGGTGAACATCCAACTAGAATGTCCACAACTCATCCGACAAAAGAATGACTCTGTATATCTGCATCAGGGGCCTGTGATTATGCCGGTCCTTTCACATGTAATAGCCCATGTGCAGAATCCACGTTCCACAGCGCTCACAATCAGAGTCTATGTGCGTGTGTGTGTCTACGTTGCAGTTGGCCGGGGAACGAGTATGTGCCGCGAGATGAGATGGAGTCGCCACGAATATTCAAAACGCACTATCCGTGGAGAACGCTCCCACAAGAGGCCAGAGAGAAGAAGTGCAAGGTAGCAGCGTGAACGTCTCCCCCCCCCCCCCCGAACACCGTCCGTAGCGGGCGGGCTGGCGGTCGTTAGAGGGTGACATGATGACAATAGCGGCTATTTACGGGAGAAGGTGTGACGGAGGGGTTGATGAACAAAACAAACAAAAAGAACATCTCTACTTTGAATCTTGAATCTTGAATCTACTGCCAGCGGTTTCCAGGCGGAATTACTACCAACGCGTGCGACGTAAACGTGGACATCTTCGATCCTTCGATCTTTGATCTTCCATCCTTCGATCCTTGTCTGTTCAACACGAGTGAACCTCTCGCACTCGCTAAAATACGATTTAGTGCAACACACATCAACTGCAATATCAACTCTACATATATCAGTCGTAGATTGTGTTATTAAGATAAAAATGATATTATTAAGAGAAAAAATAACGCACTATCGCTATCACATCTGTAGGCAGCGTAGCGCGTGACGTATTATGCTCGTAGGCTGCACTCTGACTCTGCACCTCTGACTCTGTTATTTTGCATGGCAGATTTATCTACGTGAGCCGCAATATAAAGGACGTTCGTCGTGTCCGCTTACTTCATGTTCAAGACAATGATAAAATGAGGTAGTAGCGTCAGGTGTGGAGGGAGTCACTGGCCTAGAAAACGTGCGTGCGTGACTATGCGACAGTACATGGAAAGAACTGGCAGGCCGACCAAGGTGACTCATAACTCTGTCGAACGTCCGCTGTCTTATCGCTGTATTACTAATTGCTAGTAATTAGTACTGTCACTAAATTATTGTGTAAATTACTAGTAATCTACTGTGTTATCTAATTAACTAATTACAAGTTACCAATGTTTACCAACTCCTGCTGTATTTCTATGAAAATGTACGCGTTCGTGCACGTGCGTTTCGTGAAGAAATAAGAAGTAAATAGATGCGAATATATATTTATATGGTTTTTTCCTGTTCGCAGTGTATTTGGCAACTATTTTGACACAAATCTGGAATATTGGGACAGAGAAACAGCGGCCACGTTCTATTTCTCTTCTACGAAGATCTAGTTGAGGTCAGGAATGTCATGTTGTACATGAGTTACATTATTACATGCATGTTTCTTTTACGAGTTTTCTTCTCCTGCTCGACCGTCTCATCTTCATGTTGCCTCTTCTTCTTGCTTTTCAAATCTTCACCGCCTTCCTCCTCTCCCCTCCTACCTCTCCCGTCCCGTCTCTTCCCTCCTCCTCTCTCCTCTCCTTCCTCCCCTCCTCTCGCCCCTCCTAAACGCAGCCTGCCGTCCTCCGTCGTCCTCTCCTCTCTCCTCCTCCTCACCGTCTCTCCTCTCTCCCGTCCGCTCCTCCTCACCATCCTCTCGCCCTTCCTCCGCATCTCCTCATCGCCGTCCGCTCTCACCATCCGTATTGCCCCCGCCCTCCTCCCTCCCTTCTATCCCTCCCCTCACCATCCTCTCGCTTCCTCCCTCCTCCTCTACTCATCCTCATACCCCCTCCCTCTCCTCCTCCTTCACCATCCTCTCCATGTCGCTTCCCTCGCTCCTCACCCGCATCCTCGCCCTTCCTCCCTCTCGCTCACCATCGCTCATCGCTTCCTCCATCCTCCTCACCGTCCTCTCCCTTCCTCCCTCCTCCTCACCATCCTCTTCCTCTCTCCCTCCTCCTCACCATCCTCTCCCTTCCTCCCTCCTCCTCACCATCCTCTCCCTTCCTCCGCGTCCTCGCCCGTCCACTCGTCCCCTTCGCTCCCTCCTCCTCACCAATCCCTCTCCCTTTCGCTGCCCTCCTCCTCACCACTCCTCCTCCCTTCCTCCCCCTCCTCACGCATCCTTCCCTTCCTCCATCCTCCTCAACCATCCTTCGGTCCCTTCCTCCCTCCTCCCCTCACCATCCTCTCCCTTCCTCCTCCTCCTCCCCCGTCCTCTCCTTCCTCCCTCCTCAATCACCATCCTCTGCCCTTCCTACTCCACCTCCTCACCATCCTCCTCCCTCGCTCCCTCCTCCTCAGCCATCCTCTCCCTTCTCCCTCCTCGCCACCATCCTCTCCCTTCCTCGCCTCCCCTCACGCACCTCTCCCTTTCCTTCCTCTCTCCTTACGATACCTCTCCCTTCCCCTCCCTCCTCCTCACCACCTCTCCCTCCTCCCCGCTCCTCACCAGTCCTCATCCCTTCCTGCGCCTCTTCCTCCCCGTCCTCTCCCTTCCTCCCTCCTCCTCACCATCCTCTCCTTCCTCCCTCCTCCTCAACTCATTCCCTTCCCTTCCTCTCTCCTCCTCTACCATCCGTCTCCCTTGCCTCCCTCCTCCTCACCATCCTCTCTCCTTCCTCCCCTCCTCACCAATCCTCGTCCCATTCCTCCCTCCTCCTCACCATCGCTGCTCCTTTCCCCTCCTCCTTACCATCCTCTCCCTTCCTCCCTCCTCCTCACCGTCCCTCCTTCCTCCCTCCTCCTCACCATCCCTCCCTTCCTCCCTCACTCTCCACACATCCTCGTCCTTCCTCCGCTCCTCCTCACCATGCCTCTCCCTTCCTCCCTCCTCCTCACCACCATCCTCTCCTTCCCTTCCTCCTCACCAGATCCTCTCCTTCCTCCCTCACTCCTACCATCCTCCCTCCCTTCCTCCTTCCTCCCTCCTCCTCCCGTCCTCTCCCTTCCTCCCTCCTCGCCCCGTCCTCCATCCTTCCTCCCTCCTCCTGCACCATCCTCTCCCTCCCCGCTCCTCCTCGACCATCCTCTCCCTTCCTCCCTCCTCCTCCCCGTCCTCTCCCTCCCTCCTCCATCACCATCCTTCTCCCTTCTCTCCCTCCCTCCTCACCTCTTCTCCTTCTCGCTCTCCCCTCCTCTCCCTTCCATCCCCCCTTCTCTCCACATCCCTCCTCAATTCCTTCTCCCTCTCTCTCTCAAATATATCCCTCCCTTCCTCCCCACGCATCCTCTCCCTTTCCCTCCCATCCTCCTCACCATCCTCTCCCTTCCTCCTCCTCCTCACCATCCTCTCCTTCCTCCCTCCTCCTCACCATCCTCTCCCTTCCTCCCTCCTCCTCACCATAACTCCATCCTTCGCTCCCTCCTCCCTCTACCATCCTCTCCCCTTCCGTCCTCCTCCTCACCATCCTCTCCCTTCCCTCCCTCCCCTCACACATCCTACCCCTTCCTCCCCCCTCCTCCCCACCCTCCTCTCTCGCCTCCCCTTCCTCCCTCTCACCATTCCTCCCTCCCCTCCTCCCCTCTCCCTTCCTCTCCCCTCCCTCCTCCCACTCCTCTCCCTTCCTCTCCTCCTCCGTCCTTCATCCGCTCTCCTCGCTCCTCACTCCCTCCTTCTCCCTCCTCCCACCATATCCTCTCCGCTTCCTCCCTCGCTTCACTCACCATCCTCTCCCGCTCTCTCCCTCCTCCTCACTCAGCTCCTCTCCTTCCTCCTCCTCCCACCACCTCCCTGTCCTCCCTTCCTCCCTCTCCCTTCCTCCCTCGCCTCCGTTCTCCTTCCTCCCTCCCCCTCAGCATCCTCTCCCTTCTCCACCTCAGCATCCTCTCCCTTCTCCCCCTCAGCATCCTCTCCCTTCTCCCTTTCCTCACCAGTCCTCTTCCCTTCCTCCCTCCTCCTCCCCCGTCCTCTCCTTCCTCCCCACCCCCATCCTCATCCATCCTTTCTACCCTTCCTTCCCTCCTCCTCACCATCCTCTCCCTTCCTCCCTCCTCCTCACCATCCTCTCCCTTCCTCCCTCCTCCTCACCATCCTCTCCCTTCCTCCCTCCTCCTCACCGTCCTCTCCCTTCCTCCCTCCTCCTCACCATCCTCTCCCTTCTCCCCTCCTCCTCCCGTCCTCTCCCTCCTCCCTCCTCCCACATCCTCCCTCTCACCTCCTCCTCACCATGCCTCTCCCTTCCTCCTCCTCTCCTCTCCCATCCTCTCCCTTCCTCCCCTCCTCCTCACCATCCCCTCCCCTCCTCCTCGCTCCTCACCATCCTCTCCCTTCCTCCCTCCTCCTCACCATCCTCACCCTTCCTCCCCTCCTCCCGTCCTTCTCCGTCTTCCTCCCTCCTCCTCACCATCCTCTCCTCCTTCCTCCCTCCTCCTCACCGTCCTCTCCCTCTCTCCCTCCTCCTCACCGTCCTCTCCCTCTCTCCCTCCTCCTCACCATCCTCTCCCTTCCTCCATCCTCCTCGCCGTCCTCTCCCTTCCTCCCTCCTCCTCACCATCCTCTCCCTTCCTCCCTCCTCCTCACCATCCTCTCCCTTCCTCCCTCCTCCTCACCATCCTCTCCCTTCCTCCCTCCTCCTCACCATCCCTCCTCCCTCCCTCCTCCTCACCCTCCTCTCTCCTCCTCCTCCTCCCTCCTCCCCGTCCTCTCTCCCTTCCTCCGCTCTCTCCTCCCCGTCCTCTCCCTTCTCTCCCTCCTCCTCCCACCTCTCCCTTTCCTCCCTCCCCTCAGCATCCTCTCCCTTCTCTCCTCTCGCACCTCTCCCTTCTCCCTCCTCCTCCCCGTCCTCTCCCTTCCTCCTCCTCCTCCCCGTCCTCTCCCTTCCTCCCTCCTCCTCCCCGTCCTCTCCCTTCCTCCCCCTCCTCACCATCCTCTCCCTTCCTCCCTCCTCCTCCCCGTCCTCTCCCTTCCTCCCTCCTCCTCCCGTCCTCTCCCTTTCTCCCTCCTCTCCCATCCTCTCCCTTCCTCCTCCTCCTCCCCGTCCTCTCCCTTCCTCCCCTCCTCCCCCGTCCTCCTCCCTTCCTCCCTCCTCTCCCCGTCCCTCCCTTTCTCCCTCCTCCTCACCATCCTCTCCCTTCCTCCCTCCTCCTCACCGTCCTCTCCCTCTCTCCCTCCTCCTCACCGTCCTCTCCCTTCCTCCCATCTCCTCGCCGCCTCGCTGCTCTCTGCCTGTCATGCGCACGCCTCACCCGTACGTGTCTATCGCTCGCAGGACTGGCAGGGGGCGTGCGTCGCATCGCCAGACTTTCTAGACAAACAGCTGAGCGACGAACAGGTGGCCGACGATCGTCAACGAGACAGGGCTTTGATCGTATGCGCGCACCAATCCGCTCACGAACGCGGAGTTCCTCACGGAGACGGGACTGCGAGATGCTGCCGCACCACCGCTCTGTCCGCAAAG
>NW_014578035.1:14282-34794 GCF_000485595.1 Priapulus caudatus | reverse complement strand
CTACCGTGTCCGAGAAGTGCCACCTTGCTTTGTAATGTGACTTCAAACTCAGAAGTCGCGCCGTAGTCCCCCGATCGGCCCCGGTAGTCGAGGGCGCCGCAGAGCGCGATTGGCTGCAGGCGGGACGCGTCATAAACTGCCGTGATTTGTTTACGCGTTGCCCTCGACTACCGGGGCCGATCGGAATCGTGATTATAGAGAATGTTCTCTTCTTCACGTTTTCTCTTGTTTCTCATTGAAAGCGGTACATGCACTGTGGCCAGTAGTCTGTCCCGTAGAGATGCTTGCATGTTCACTTGTTTTTAGCTCATCTGACGTAGTCAGATGCAGCTTTGTAGAATCGCATGATCGTGCGTGCGTGCGTCCGTCAACAGTTGGGCACAAATCTAAACAGCTTGACGTATGGTCACGATATTCGGGACGTGGGGGGGTAATCCGAAAACGAGTTGGGATGTTGAAGCTGGGGGGTCAAAGGTCAACGGTCAAGAGGTGTAAAAGAAGGGGGAACATTCCCTCCTTAACTTAAGGTATAGGGAGGAAATGCAGAATTGCGGAACAAATCTAAACGGCTCAACCTAGGCTTGTGATAGTCGGTGTATAGCATCATGGTAGGAAAAGCCATCACTGTGCCGAAATTGGAGGTCACAGGTCAAAGGTCAATGAGGCACAGGGCACATTTTAGACATTTTCTGAGGACATTGTCTGACGGAGCGATTGAAAAACGTTTTTGTTTCAGCGGTGACCAACCATTTTTATGGCTTTATTGAAAGGACCATAAAATGTACTTTCCGCTGACATGCGAAGAGTAAGTGTCGGATAACCTTTTGGGTTAAACATGGATTTGTTGACTGTTAACAAAGGACTGAACTGCTTTTGCTATTGTGGATGTGAGGCTACAGTTGCACAGTTCAATTGCAAAGGCAAATGTTTGTTGAACAAGGTTTACGCTCCTTAAATCATATTATTGTATCTCCCAAACGAAGTTCGTGGGGATACTATGGGTTTGGCATCATCGCCAAGTAGTCGCCTAAGCCCCAGTCGCCCGCGGAAACGCAAGTGTAACAGCTCGAGTCGTTGCAGCAGTAAGGAGAGTGCGTCGTCTCGTCCGCGGAGAGAGGAGGAGAGTTCTGCACGCCGCCTGAAGGAGCAACAACGCAGCCGCGACAAGAAGAGCTCAGTGATGGTGAGTGCCCATAGATGGCAGCACGTGGGGGAGAGAGCGTGCGGTCTAGGCTCAACCCACGTACCCGCAGTGCCTCGTTCTTACACCTGCCCCCCACCTTTATCAGTGCGAGCATCATCCTCCATGTTACCTGCTGTTACTGCCCTTGATCAGCATTCGATTTTTCCTCGCCACGCTAGGCTGACCAGAAAGTCACGCTGCAGTGCCTCCAGATCGTCAAGCGTGCGAAGAAGAAGCTGACCGGGAAAACCGAGGTTGCCATGACGACCAACACCAAGATCCCACCGAAGGTTATTTTATGCGAGAAGTTTCTTTTTCTTCCGTCGCCCTCGGTGATCAGGAGAAGGGACTCGGAGGCTGACCGTAAGTTAGATGGCGCCACGGGGCGTCGCGTGCGCAGCGAGATGTGTGTATCAAAGAGGAGAGTACTTTGAAAACTTAATTGTGATATTTGGTTCATTCTTAGAACCCTCGGCAGGCTCAACGAAGTCTGTTGAAGTGTGAATTTGATATGTGTTGCCCTCGTGATAGTAGATTTAGATTTTTCTCCATTTTTCTTCCATTTCATGTTCATATCGTTGCAGTTAAAACTGGATGGACAGCTAAATTGACACAAATTCAATGCTCGGTGCTAAAAACATGAATCTTGTTTTGCTACCTAATTTTGTAATAATAATAAAACAGGCTCGTTTTTCTGCGCTCACTTTACAGCCTACCACCCGCGCTGCATGGTCTGTCCTGTGGTGTCACTATACTGCGGATGTTACTCCGGGGTGTCACCATGGGACGGTGTCACTATACTGGGGGTGTCATTCTTGGATCGTGTCACCATGCAGGGCACGTCCCTCTTGGATCGTGTCACCATACAGGGCACGTCCCTCTATGTGATAGTGTCACCATGCAGGGCACGTCACTCTATGTGATGGTGTCACCATGCTGGGCACGTCCCTCTATGTGATGGTGTCACCATGCAGGGCACGTCCCTCTATGTGATGGTGTCACCATGCAGGGCACGTCCCTCTGTGATAGTGTCACCATGCAGGGCACGTAGTCCCTCTATGTGATGGTTTTACCGTGAAGGCCACGTTTTTGTCGTTGCTGTGACAAGTTGATGTCACATCGTGGTGACGTCACGCGCGGCGCTTGTCCCTAAAAATATGTCAGTTGCCGTTAACCCCGTGGCTTTTCTTTACCTCTACAGTTAAGCAGAAGGAGCAGCAGGAGGAGGGCTTGTTATCGAGCGAGACTTCTGGAAAGGAGGAGGAAGCATCTGCCGGGAAGAAGAGCAAGAGAAAGAGTCAGAAGGATCTCTCCTCGGGAGAAGCGGCCGAGGAAGAAGGTGCGATGCCGAAGCCGAAAAGGAGGAATAGGTCGCAAAAGAAACCACTCCATCTGGGGGAGGGACTCACGAAGGAGGAGGGGAAAAAGGAGGAGGCGGCGGCGGCTGCGGAGGGACAGGCTCCGAAGCCGAAACGGAAAAGGAGGTTGTTTAGAGAACCCCTATTTTTCGTTGAAGAGGAGGAGAAGGCGCGAGAGAAGAACAACACCATCTCCACCGACAACGCCGCCGAGACGCTGCCAGATGGCGCCACCGACAGCGACGCGGCGGAAGTCGACACGGCCACCAGGCCAAAAGATAGCTCTCTGCTCAACATGAAACTCGCAGATGCGTTGAAGCCGCGTGCCATCCAGGGCCAGAAGGGCGTCGGCAAGCGACGGCACTGTCGCAAGCCGCTGCTGCTGCCGCCAAAGAAACACAAGCTGCAGGGGGCGCCACCGGCGAGCAGGGAGGATGCAGTGAGGTCGTTGACGCGCATCGTGCTTGAGAGGATGAGGTTCGACGCAGGGGAGGAGGCCGGGGAGGAGGCCGGGGAGGAGGGGAGGAGTCCAACGAAAGCCGAGTCTCAGGTAGGCACGATTTATATCGATAGTGATGATGACGACGACGACGACGACGACGACGACGACGACTATCATGATGAGGATATCAATACTAGTACATTCGCTTAGCATCGTGCGAAATTGTTTCCTCATCTACACCCGCGATCCGGAGATACAGACTAAAACGTACGATTTTCCATTCTGTTGCCATTAATCCGAACGTATTGCCCGCCTGACTTGAAACAAAAAGCAGCTACTAACGCTCGGCGATGCGGTGTGGCTCGCTGGGAGATTGGAGCTGGAGCTGCAGCTGGGCCTAGATTCATCATTGGAATGTAAATTACCGTCCATAGGCAGGCATCCTACGAAATACGTACGTAACGTTCCTGAGGTTAATTCATGAAGCCGTCCTAGCTCGTGCGAAGGCATATCTTAATGAGTTGCACATAACCCCGCTAGTAGCAGCCGCATTCCTTCCTTGCTGCAGTATATGTGACACCGTTTGTTGCCATACTCGCAGCTAGGGCCTGCATACCTCGCAAAGTTATACTCGGTCGGGTTTTTAACACATTCTAACTCTAAAACTGTAACGTTAAAAATTCCTAAAATATTTGCATAATCAGGCAAGACGGTTTCCATTTTGAATACGAAGTTTTATTTCCTATCGTAGTTTATTTCAAAAGTTATATCAGCCGAAAGTTGCTACCTTGACTCGATTGCAACACTGGCTGGTCAAATATAGACAATATGGCGCTGGCGATCTAGCGGGCGTGGTAGCAACTTTCGGCATACGCGTACTTCTACTTCTGCCACCTCTGGCAACCTGTATGCGATAGCAAGGTTGTGCATTATTGCTACTGCAGTAAATATTTTGATTGTCCTCTCAGGAGTATACAGCATAATGCCACCGGATTTGTTTAGAATGCGGAATCTTGATTTCATTAATCCGAAGCATCTCTCAACAATTGATCGTGTGCGCGAATGAGCCCTGTTATACCGCTCCTCGGCTGCTGTTTGGACGTTCGTTAGTGGAACCAATAGCCAGGCGCCCGTTGTCAGAAACAAATTAGTCTTAACATTAACCTTAACATTAACTTTTTCTCTTAGAGCGTTGACAGAAACTTCGTAAAGTTAAGAGAATTAAAAATTCTCGTAACTTTTCTCTTAACTTAAGAGATCCTAGACCCTTCCTTAACTTTAATATTAAGATGAAAATAACACATTTACACTACGAATTACAATTATAGTGATATTACATTTTATATTAATGAGTAATATCATGTGTTTTTCTTGAAAAACACGTCAAAAACATTAATTATCTACCGATCGTGAAGCAAAACAAAAGTGTCAAAACATTTACAAATGCCGTATGGCATTTGTTCTCTTGTTTTAAATACTTTTGCACCATAGATATCATAATATATAACAATCAATGTTGTTATATGATATCTATGTATTGCACTGACCACACGACTCTCGCGTCTCGCGAGAATTGCTATACAGTGTGAGAATTTGTCTTGTTGTGCAGAATAAGTTCAAGACCGTGTCGTTTTTCATCAAATATTATGTATATATATGTGGTTAGCCATCATAATATGCAATATGCATAAATTACTGTGATCAACAAACACAGTATTTAAAACAATAAACATTGCTAATATCGCTAACAGCATTTAAACTGAATGCACACTAGTTTAAATTTAATGTTCATTATAAATCTGCCTTTCAAGTGTTTCAATGCAATCATTAGAGAGCTCACTGTATAATTATACTCATTATAGTTATGCAGGATCACCAATTTAGTATTGCATGATAATATTATATTTATCCTAAACATATTAGTAATTGAAACAAACCTTGTTGGTAGCTCTATTAACGGGCAAAGTTCATTTGCCAAATCCATCAATGCATGCCGAGGAAATCTGTAGCGATTGAATAGCGTGTGGTCTGTCAAATGGAATGGATCCTGCACGCTCTCTGCAAATTGCTCGTCTCTGTACTTTAGTATTGCTGCCGCTGCTGTAAACGCTGCCATCTCGTCCACTGATTTTTTTATGTCTGGTGTGGGCGTGTGTGTGTGCGATTGACTCGCCCCAACTTACGTGGATGCTTGTCTAAGCAGGATGTCAACAGAAAGTCTTTGGTTCCAACCACCAGCCTTAAACTAGTGTAGGTGTAAACAAACACCTTTTGTTACAACATTATAGGCACTGACTGTGCGAAAACACTCTGTTTATACGCGCCGCAGTGCAGCTATACGACAGCTCTCTGGCTGTCGTAGAGTTATACACAGTGGACGTCAGCGTAGCGCGTTGATGAATCGCAACTTAAATCGCTATGTATGCGCGGGCTACGTTGACGTAGACTAATTGGCTTGATGAATCGCACTTAAGCGGCACGGCATGCCTAGTCCCCGCTTATGCCAGCCTGCCGTGCTGAGAAGCGTAAATCCCGGGGGGATAGGGGGATGCATCCCCCCCGCTCTTGGAGGAGGGGGGGATGGCCTGTACAAATATCCCCCCCTGAGATTCAAAAAAAAAACTCCTTCCTCCGTGCTCCACTGGAAAGTTCAGCTAATTATGATAATTTGGAGACATGGGCAGACCTAAATCATTTCAATTACTGCAGGGGCGTGTACAGGGGGGGGGAGGGATCCAGAGGGTCCGGACCCCCTCCCTGCTCGCGCAGTAAACGCATCTGAGGGGGTCTAATTTCAAAAAATTTCTGGGGGAGAGCCCCCCACACCCCCCCTTCACGTCATCATCCCCCCCAGTCCTCGGTACGGATTTACGCCCCTACAGTGAGAAGCAATGATAAATCTGGCCCCAGCTTCTGATTGCGGTGGTCGTACGTGCGTGGGGTGCATACCAGCTGTATGCCGGTATGCCAGTATGTACGTAGCTGTATGCCGGGTCAAAGGTTATCTCGCCGAGTGTTGCGTCGATGTGCAATCTCTCGCTTCGCCGTGCTCGTCAAAACATGTGTGATTGACATGACGGTTTGTTCGGCAACGGACGACGTCTGATTGATTGATTTATTTATTTCGATAATTAACAAAGCAAGCATACATTACATCGATAACAGCATTAATAAACAAAATGCAGCTAGAAAATTATCGAGGATGAAAACACAAAAAGGGTGGCTAGCTAGCTTATATCACACTTATTTCCATTGTGGTCCAACATAACATTGTGCATACTATAAACTATAGCAAATATACCCACGATCCCCAAAATTTCGGAGTGATTCAGTGATACAGTACAATAGATTGCTATACAGCATGAAGAAAAAATATATACAAAAAACTTCAGCATATTATGTACAAGTAAAGTGATTAAGGTAAGTGTTAAGCAGTTAAATAAAAAAATAAATAAAATAAAAAATAGAAGCTTTCTGAGTGATACAATCAAGAGCATATAAAGAAGGAGAGCGTACAACGGTAAAATGCTGAAACCATGTTGCAGTATTAGTCGAATGAATAAACTTTCCCCGTGTTATTTTGACGATTCTTTGTGACCGACGTGCTTGTGTTTGTGTGTTTTAGGCGGTGGCAGTGGAACGCGAGGACGTGGGAGAGAACGTTGAGATGATGGGCAGCGGTGGCGCCCTCTTACGGAGGCGAAGACCGGTGCAGCCGCAGAACACGGTGGAGCACGAGGAGAAGAGTGAGAAGGAAGATATAGAGTTGTTTGACAGTGGTAGGCCTAGTGACAGCAATGGAAGCGGTGCTGCCACAAGGAGGGTTCGTCGCACTGGAAAGCCGAGGCGCAGTCTACAGCTGAAGTTCAGTGCCCTCTATGGGCTGGGAACCCAGACAGCAGTGCGCGAGGGGGACAGGAGAGTGAGAGAGGACGATGGCGCAGCAGGGAATAGTGAGAGAGTGGCGATCGGGCCAGCAATGCGTGTGAGAGTAAACGTCGAGGGAAAGGTTTTCCTTATTCTGCTGCCGCGACACGAAGCAGGCAAGTATGGAAGCATCCCTCGGTTATGCGGCTCCATCTCTGACGTAGTAACGCTGCTTAACCATGATGTCCTTCCTTTTTGAGCATTGATTAAGCATTCCTTGTTAAGTGGTTCATTGTGTTGTGGTGCTGCATAACCCTGAATATTCCGGCATAAGTGTTTTTGTCTTTTTGTGGTAATTATTTGACAGTAATTGAGCTGAATTTGTACAAGTTTTTTTAAATCGTATCCCGTGAACAAATTTCCATACAGGAATGAGCTAACGAATTTGTGTGTTATGTTTATGTGAAGCAATAGAGTTAATTTAAAAATTCGAATCTATATAGCTTCTATCTACTTGCATCTCATAAGTACTGCGCATATAGTTTCTCGAAAGCAATGGTATTGACTGTAAGGTAATCTTTATTTTAAACAATATCAAGGGCCCATTAAGTAGTGTTGAGCAAGAGTGTTAATTGTTAATTGGCTCTTGACAATCTGCGACCATGATTACAAACTCATCTTGACTTCTACTATAGGCCAAACGTAAAAATCTAAACTTCTGACATATGAGCCTTGCTGTGTTGACAGATGAGAGGAGGATTAGTTGGTTAGCGGGCGAATCATCTCGGCGCTATTACGTTGCTAATGGTCAATGGCCTCAGCTGACGCTCCACACTAAAGATGGCGCTGTGATCGTACCCAATTACAAAGTCACCGATCTGGTGACAAACAATGAGGAGTTCGTAGCTAGTGTAAAAACATGGGAGATGCCTACTCTAACAGAAAGGCACGTCTGTTATTTCAGCATTGCTTGCGTGATCTGTGGTGTCTTTCTCAAGCACAGAATCTAGACCCCTAGGTGTCTTTCTAGAGCACAGAGATCCCTAGGCATGTATGCATGTGTTCCATCACGACAGTTGAAGCTTATGTTCATAGACGTCAGTCAACTTGTTGGTAGTTCAATATTGATGGCATTCTGATCTGAAAGCTCGAAAGTGACCTTTGAATTAGCATTAGCCTATCTATCATGTAATTGGTGCATGCTGTATTTTTGCCCCGTATCACACTGGGTTCACGCCTGTATCATGACCTGTGTATGTTGTAATTTGTTTATGCACCATGCTCCATGCCTCGTGTATGTCATGCAATGTTATCATGCACGGGCATGTTTCATCAGGGCCCGTGTATTGCGAAATGTTTTGCATGTCATGTCATGCGTCATGTTATATCATGTAGTGACGCCACGTTGCATTGTTGCAGGTATGCGTTTGCGTGTGAGGCGGCAATGACCCCGCGGGACGAAAACATAACAGGCGAGTTACGCATGGCTGACTCCATGCACTGCCTGCGCCTGAGCCACTTCGATCTGCACCTCCATCGGGCGCGGCCCCTGCTGCGCTCGCTACCGGGGCAGTGCACCCTCACCGTCCTCGATCTGTCCGGTAACTTTCTCGGCGATGAGGGATGCAAGGAACTCGGTCCTGCCCTCCCCTCCCTCGTCGCCCTCTTAAAGCTCAACCTCTCCGTCAACAAAGTCACGCACTATGGTCTGCACATGCTGGTCAAGGGCGGCAGCGCGGGGCCGCCACGTCTGTCCGCGCTGCGCAGCCTCGAGCTCAGCGCCAACCCGCTCGGTTACGCGTGCGCGCGGCCGCTCGCTGCCGTGCTAGCTCACGCGCCGCGGCTCGCCTCGCTCGGGCTGCGCGGGTGCGACCTGACGGCGGCGGTCTTCCAGGATGCGGCGCTCGCCGGCGCGCTCGCTGCGTTGGAGAGCCTCCGTTGCATCGACGCGGCCTTGAATGGGCTTGGCATGAGCAGCGTGAGGCTGCTGCACGGGTATGTTAGGTGGTCTGGTCAGGGGTTAAGGTGAGCCACGATGTCGTGTCGCCGCGAGCGTGCGACTGGTGCGCGCGAGCGTGCGACAGGAGAGTGAGAGCGTGCAACTGTGATGGCGTCTACGATCGGCAAGCCGACGGTTGTGTCGCGTGACTCTACGACGCTTCCTCGGTCGATATGCGTGGACGAGGGAGAGACACAAATATCTGTGTGAATGCATAGTGTAATCATGTGATAGTGATTGGTCATGTTGGTGATCGTATTTTAAAAATACGATCACCAATCACTATCACATGATTACACTATGCATTTTTTGTACCATTGCAAATCGTAATATTTTGACGGTATTTGTAATTTCGTCTATTACTTTTCCCAGGTCGGTGTGATACGTCGGGAGATGCCCGTGATCGTATAGTTTAGATATTGTTATTCTTCTTGCGTTGTGTTATTAACTGTTCTGCTTGTTTCGTGTTTGCGGTGAAGCTTGAAGGAGATGTCAGGTAGTATCAGTGATCAAACACAAATAAATTCGTAAGTCCATGAATGAGTTTTCTACGCATAGTAATTTATTGTTGCTCACGCCGCGAGTGAGCAAGAGTCCAGATATGGGTGTTACCACAATATATACTTCTTCCCGTCCGTCCGTCTGTGCATCTGTCAGTCTTTGAGTCCGTCTGTCATGTCTTTCAACCTCGTCGATATGCGTGCGTGCACAGAGAGAGAACGATAACCAACGACCAATCCTTTCCTCTTCCGAGGTGTGTCGTATTTATACAACTGCTAGGTGACGTCATCTTATTTCCTGCATGTGCAAGACCGTTCGGTCTGCACTAGCTCTATAGTAACTATAGCCCGCTTACATTAACTGCCGCTGGCGGTTAATGTAAGCGGGCTATAGTACTAGAGCTAGGTCTGCACGTGCTTGGGCTGTCACCAAGGTGTCGGGTTAACCGTATAATATTGAAATGGAATTTTACCAATCACGTTCTACTCACGTGTAGAGTTCACATGCGTACTTCCTGTATTGTAAGAGCTTCCACTCCGGTGTTCTTCCCAACAAACATCCGAAATGTTATCCCATGCATACTTTACATTATACTTTACCAATGATAGTTTTGGCCCAAGGATAGAGAACATTTTGGTCTTGTTTTAGAGAGCAAAGAATTCTGCTTAATGCAGTACCATAAAATTATTATAGACTCGCAGGCAAAGTAGAATAATCATGTCGTGAAATAGCACTATTTTCCCGTTTTTCCGTTGTACACTCTAGTTATTATTATCTCTTGATAATATGTCTCCCGTTACCCTACAGTATTTTAGGCCGATATTCCATCTGATTTTCACATGTTCTGGTAGACGTGTACTTATTATAACGAGTATTTATACTGGTATAATATTGGAAAACGTATTTTCTTTGGAAGAATTTGACGTTGTTTAGTCTACTATGGACTTCGTGTGCTGTCATTAGGTTAACTGTTATCTATTATTATCTATGGCAAGTGTGCTTGGAATCGTGCAATCTCGCGTTTTACTGGTACATCTATTTATAATATTGAGTTTATAATCTTGTGATTAGTATAGTCCCTGTATAGCCTAAGTCTACGAGCATGCGCAGTAGCATGCGCGTTCATGATATTGATTATAATAAATCATTGTTAACTAAAATTTAAATGGTTTCTTTTTTACATGATGTCAAGTATTTGAAAGCTTCGTCACAATATTCCTTTTCAAATCGACGAGTTCATGGGCTACCTAACACGCTTTCTATTAAGCTAACGTGCAATAGATACATACGTACATCACAATTACATACATGATTAATACAACATATGCCACAATTCCTCTACCTCTCTCTTTCCTTCCTTGCTAATTGTTTTCTCTCTAGTTACTTCTCTCGCCTCTCACTCACTCTCTCCCTCTCAGTGACACTCGCCCTCTCATACAATCTCTCGCGCGCAATTTTTCTCGCTTCTTGTATCATGTCTCTCTGGATTTTGTCATTGCCAATTTCCATTCCAATGGAAGTTAATGGGTGGAAATTAATTCCATTAATTGGAAATGCTATGCATTTTGACATTCTAGCGCCATCTAGTGTGAATAATAATAGAAAATAATTATAAAGTGCACTTTATTCCTTACTTCCTTACTCCCCTCTCACGGATGGTATCGCCCATGATCAGTCAAGCGTTAAAAATCTTTGATAGAAATCCTTTGTGTTTCGGCTCAAACTTTTTCACCCGTCGATGCACAAAATCTTGCATGCGTGTGTACACATGCACGCATAATACACAGAAACGCACGCACGCACACGCACGCGCACACACATAGACACGCACGCACACGCACGCGCACACACACAGACACGCACGCACACACACACACACAGACATGCACGCACGTACGCGCTGATTGCCGCAACGTATTCGACGCAGCGCCGCAGAAAGGAGAGAGAAGCCGCCAAGCGCAAACGCATGATTGCCGACGTGTGCGATCACATCAAGTATAAGCGGAGCGCGCCACGGAATTCTTCCGAATACAATCAGGATCAACTGGACACTGCCTTCAGTGACCACAGCTACACAGCGTAAGTATTAGACAAAACAATAGTTAGTAGAGGTAGCAGTAAATTGCAGAGGATGCTAGCTTGTGCTGCAGAGAGGTGGGGTTTTCATGCTGGGTCAGTCGGTCCAGCCTAGGGTTTCCCCACCCGAGTGCGAGGCATATGCTAAACCACGCTGCAAGTAATTCTTCGATTAAACAATTGTTAAAGAGAGCAGACACGTAGGCCTGTCAGCATGCCCGATAGTCCTGTCTCTAACCCTTTCATTGTTGAAGGACCTTGCTTTTATCAAATCTCATCTTCTCAACTCCTGCTAATAGTACTTGGCTACATTTTACTGCTAAGACGTTTTACTTGTATCAGTGTATCAGGTATTTTTTATAATTCTGTCATTGAATGTCAATCCTACGATTTTTTTAGGGAGCTAAGGTCGCAGGGTCGTATGATTGCCTGATGTTGCATCTACCACCCAAGAAGCCCTATAGGAATCGCTATCAGCACGCAGCCTAATCACCGGCATAAAGGGACACTGCGTTTTCAAGAATGATGCTTGGGTAATTTCTTATACAACATTATAATGTCTGCCACGAATTAATCAGCTTAATCTGTTACCTGATTAACATCGGATTTCATCACGATATGACGGGCTTCTCTCTTGCGAGATCTCTTGTATTCAATAGACACGTTAACAGAATCTGGTCTCTGTGTATATGTGGTCAAAGTTTTTAACTGTGATAACTTGAAACGCTCATAAGTAACACAAACCTGACGTAAGTTGGTGTAGTATCAATTGATTTATCGTGCGGACAGCGGACTTGCTCATTGTTCAATGCGTATAATATAAGACAGTGTATGTGTAAATTTTATACGGGGCAATATTATTCTAGCTGTTAATGTTCAGCTGTGGCAATAGACACCTAAAGGAATTAAAAAAACATGGTTTTGTGGCGACTTCGAACGTTAACACAGTAACTAACAGTTACTGTTAACCAGAATATTTTTAAAGAGAATAATGATAAAAATGTTTATCAGGGCACGAAATTCAGATTTTTTTGCACCGGCCCAGAGGGCTGGTAACAGCAATTTTTTACCAGCCCTCACCATAATTTACGAGCCCTCATAAATTTTGTTTGTAAAACCAATGTCACGTTTCACTCTTGCATTCTCGATTTCAAATTTGTAAAATATTGATAAATTATGGCATGATATCCTTCAGGTAAAACAGTAATGTAGGCTATTTTCTCATTAATGCTATAAATAAAAAATGTAGGTACTTGCTATCACGGCTGAATTAAAACACCGGCTTCGAGGGCCGGTGTTTTGCCAATGTTACCGGCCCTCCAAATAATTTGCCAGCATATGCCGGTGGGCTTGCGCTAATTTCGTGCTCTGTTTATATATGCTTTACTAACATAATTATAATTATATATATATATATATATAATAATGCATATCATAATTACAGTACAATGGTAATTTATTTTGCAGTGTCAATCATCTCGTAAACGGATGTACGTGGCGAGGAGACGGGGAATCAACGCGTCAAAAGGTTTTCATGAACGATTGAGTGATTATCGGCCCCAGCCACTTTCCAAGGAACAGCAGACGGTGGGGGTGAGCAATCGCCCCCAATCAACACCAGTACGCAGCAGTGTGGGGCGAGCAATCATCGCCTGATCAACACCAGTACGCAGCAGTGTGGGGCGAGCAATCATCGCCTGATCAACACCAGTACGCAGCAGTGTGGGGCGAGCAATCATCGCCTGATCAACACCAGTACGCAGCGGTGCGGGACGAGCAATCATCGCCTGATCAACACCAGTACGCAGGGCGGTGGGGGGGCGGGAAGAGTGATGCGTCGGCTGATCAACGACCCATACGCAGCGATGTGGGGCGAGCAATCGTTGCCGTGATCAACAACCAGTACGCAGCGGTGCGAGCTGAGGCGATTGTGCGCCTGATCAACACCAGTAACGCAGCGGTGCGGGAAGCAGAGATCGGTTGCTTGATCAAACACCAGTACGGCAGCCGGTGGGCGGGCCGAAGCAACTCATTGCCTGAATCAACACCAGTAACGCAGCAGTGCGCGAGGACGAAGCAATCATCCGCCTGATCAACCCAGTAGCGCAGCGGTGCGAGGCGAGCGCGACATCGCCCATGATCAACACGCAGTACGCAGCAGGTGCGAGGCGAGCGAATCGTTGGCTGATTAACACCCAGACGCGCGGTAGCGAGGCCGAGCAATCATCGTCTGATCAACACCAGTATGGTCGCAGCGGTGCGGGACGGAGCAATCGTCAGCTGATAACACCAGTCGCAGGCGGTGTGAGGCGACGACTCGTCCGCCTGATCACCCAGTACGCCGCGGTGCGAGGCGAGCGACGTCGCCTGATCAACACCGAGTTACGGCAGCGGTGCGAGGCGAGCCGAGTCGTCAGCTGATCACACCAGTACGCAGCAGTGGCGGGCGAGCAAGGTCATTCGCCTGATGAACACGCAGTAACGCAGCGGTGCGAGGCGAGCGATGTCACCCGTGATCAACACCCAGTACGCCAGCGCGGTGTTTGAGGCGAGCGAGTCGTCACCTGATCAACACCAGCTACGCAGCGCGTGCGGGGCGAGCGATCATCCGTCTGATCAACGACCAGTACGCAGCGGTGCGCGGACGAAGCGATCGTCACCTGAGTCAACACAGTACGGCAGCGGTGCGGGGAACGAGCGATCGTCGGCTGATCAACACCAGTACGCAGCGTGCGGACGAGCGATCGTTGCGCTGATCAACGACACCAAGTACGCAGCGCGTGTGAAGGCGAGCGATTGTCTGCTGATCAACACCAGTACGCAGCGGTGTGAGGCGAGCGATCGTCGCCTGATTCAACACGCAGTACCGCACGCGGCGGGGACGAGCGAGTCGTCGCCTGATCAACACCAGTACAGGGGCAGGGCGTGCGGGATCGGAGCGATCGTTGCCGTGATCAAACACCAGTACGCAGCGGTGTGAGGCGAGCGATTTTGGTCGCTTAGCGGATTGCTGCCAATGAACATCAGCTTTTTCGAGGACAGCGTATCGGGAATGAGCACGGCAGTCCATTAAGCGGCCTGAACAATGGCTTAGAGGTGTCTGCCCACCTAAAAAAATATGATCACATTGTAAAGTATCTTTATTTCAAACCATGGATGGATGGCATAGGATAGATGGATACATGGATAAACGGCCCATAGACCGCCGATGGATGGATAGGTGGATGAGGACGACGCACAGAGCAGATCACGATATATGCATTTTGCGTTAGTGCATCTTCAGCATAGAATGCGTAGGTTCTCTTTGTGGGCGAGGATACAGGATATACATAATATCAAGAGGCTTAATAATACGTAGGAGTGTACAACGAAAAACGGGAAAAATAAGTTGCTATTTACGACTGATATTCTCTTGCCTGCGAGTCAAATATTTTTATGGTACTGCATTAAGCAGAAATCTTTGCTCTCTAGAAACAAGACAACCGCTTGTCAAATACAATACTCCTAGGCTGAGATAACTTGGCTCCTAAACCTCCCTCCCACAGGCATCACACGCGCCTCGAATCACATCTATTCAGCAACCGCTACACCCTCTAAGAGCAATTTCGGCTACTCGTTTCCGTCACCGCTCGAGGCGGCTTGATAAGTTGATGTCAATGCCCAATTTGGTACTCTAACTACACCTGCTGACTTGAGCTGCGTTGTAAAACTTAATTATGCAAAACATTGCCGGCTCCATCATGACGGGCAATCAGCCGTGCTAGAGATAATAGGCATAGGCGATGCCCTCCGAAATGCCGTTCATTCATAAAATTATGGCGGAAAACCCGAACTTTCACGAAAGGTCAACCCTTAAGAGCGTGTAGGTTGCTGAATGATGTGGATTCGAGCGCATGTGATTGCCTGTGGGGAGGGGAGTTTAGGAGGGCCAATATCTCAGGGCCTAGGAGTATTCCTATTGACAAGCGGTTTGGTCTTGTTTTAGAGAGCAAAGAATTCTGCTTAATGCAGTACCATAAAATTATTCAGGAGGCTCGCAGGCAAAGCAGAATACATCATCCGTCGCCTGAAATAGCACTATTTTCCGTTTTCGCGTGAGCACTCTAGTATTATTAGCTCTTGACTAATATGTCTCCCGTTACCCCTACAGTATTTTAGCCGAGTATTCCATTGATTTTCACGCATGTTCGGTAAGACGTGTACTTATTTATTAACAGTATTTACTGACTATAAATACTTTGGAAACGTATTCTCTTTGGAAGATATTGACGTTGTTTATCTAGCTATGGACTTGTGTGCTGTCATTAGGTTAACTGTTATCTAATTATTATCTATGGCAAGTGTGCTTGCTGGAATCTCGCAACTGCAGGCGTTTTACTGGTACTCTATTTTATATATTGAGTTTATAATCTTGGTTGAGTAGAGCATGTTATAATGCCTAAGTCTTACGAGCAAGCGCAGTAGCATGCGCTTCATGATATGATTATAATAAATGATCGTTAACTTAAATATTTAAATGGTTTTCTTTTTTACATGATGTCAAGTTTGAAAGCTTCGTCCTATAATTCCTTTTCAAATCGCGAGTTCATGGTACCTAACACGCTTCCTATTAGCTAACGTGCAATAGATACATACGTACATCACATGATTACATACATGATAATACAACATATGCCAACAATTTCCCATCTACTCTCTCTCTTTCCTTCTTGCTAATTGTTGTTTGCTGCTCTATTACTTCTCTCGCCTCTCCACTCACTCTCCATCCTCTCAGTGACACTCGCCTCTCATCAATCTCTCAGCGCCTAATTTTTTCTCGCTTCTTGTTATAGTCTCCCTGGAATTTTGTCATTGCAATTTCATTCAATGAAGTTAATGGGTTGGAATTATTCCATTAATGAAGCAAACTGCTATGCATTTTTGTACATTCTAGCGCCATCTTGGTGAATAATAATAGAAAATAATTATAAAGTGACTTTATTCCTTACTTCTCTTACTCCCCTCTCACGGATGGTTATCGCCCATGATCAGTCAAGCGTTAAAAATCTTTGAACAAAATCCTTTGTGTTTCGGCTCAAACTTTTTCACACGGCTCTCGATGCACAAAAATCTTGCATTGCAGCGTGGCGCGCTGTGTACACATGCCGCATAATATCAGAAACTACGCACGCAGCACGCCTCACGCGCACTGACACATAGAGGACGTCCCCACGCACGACGCACGCTGCTACTACACACAGACACTGCACCGCACGGACACAGCACACCTACAAGACATGCCGCACTGACGCCAACACACTACACACACATCACTACCACTACGCACGCACACTACATCACAACCGCGGTCCACGACCACACAAACAAACGGCACACACCACACACAACACACGATCTACACACATCACTACACAGGCACGTCACGCAACACAGGGCCGCCGGGCGCATACATAACACACAACGCACACACAAACCGCACACGGAACACGCAACAGACGCACGACGCACGCACGCACGACAACGCGCAGCACAGACCGAGCACACACCACGCACGAACGCGACGCGACGCCACGCAACGCACGCACACACGGCAGCACGACACACCACATATATATATATAATATATACATATATAACGCACGCAACGCCACGCTAAACGGCCGCACGCAGCCACTGGCACACACAACGCGCGCGACATTACGGGCACGCAACACCGGCCAGCCACGGGTGTGGTCGCACGCGCGCGTGCACGTGTATTATTAGCGAACATTTTGTGCATCGACGGATGAAAAAGTTCGAGCCGAAACACAAAGACTTTCTGTCAAATATTTTTAACGCTTGACTGATCATGGGCGATACCATCCGTGAGAGGGGAGTAAGGAAGTAAGGAATAAAGTGCACTTTATAATTATTTTTTATTATTATACGCACTAGATGGCGCTAGAATGTCAAATTGGAACATAGCATTTTAGAAACTAGTGCATAATTATTATTCCTTACTTCCTTACTCCCCTCTCACGGATGGTATCGCCCATGACCAGTCAAGCGTTAAAAATCTTTTACCAGAAAATCGCTGTATTTCGAATCGAACTTTTTCACTCGTCATTCCACTAAAAGTGGATTTACGGCTATAATACGCGTTTTTACAGTCACATAAACACACATACACCCGCGCGACCGTGTACGCACACGCGGGTGTGGTCGCACGCGCGCGTGCACGTGTAGTATAGGCGTAAATTCACACTTTGTGTCTCGGCGGGGTGAAAAGTTCAAGCCGAAATACGGCGATTTTCTAGTCAAAGATTTTTAACGCTTGACTGATTTTGGGCAATACCATCCGTGAGAAGGGAGTAAGGAAGTAAGGAATACTACGCACTTTATAATTATTTTCTATTATTATTCACACTATAGATGGCGCTAGAATGTCAAAATGCAACATAGAATTTCCTATTAATGAGATTAATTTCCCTCCATTAACTTCCATTGGAATGGAAGTTGGCAATGACAAAATCTATATATCAACCTCTCTCAAGCGCGGAGAGCGAGAGAGAGAAATAACTAGAGAGATAGGGAACTAATCAGAATCTCCTAATAAGCATATCCTACGACTCTACCCTAAGCCTTCCTTGCGACCCCCAGAGGGTTGGTCGCAGCCCACCAGTTCGTGAAACACTGGATTATGTGAAACATGCGTTATTATTTGAGCAAATTTATTTTTTACGTGCAATATTTCTTCATTAAATATTGGGGTGTACCTTAAAAGTCGGCGTTACATATTCATAGACAACAACAATGGAATCTGGTTCAAAAATCACCATTTTATTACAATACAGTATATTATATAGAACACCTCAAAACAAGAGTTCATATCTACAAGAGTCAGGCATATGTATATATACCCACCGATGAGAGTGGGTTTGATATTTACAAATTACAAATGCACACCGTTAGTGAGATTCAAAATGGTGCGCGATTCTCAGCAATATATTATCGTCGTTATCTTATACATTTCACCCTTTACACGCAAAAATTTACACTATACGCACGTTGCCATGCGACCGTATCACATTATCATACGCGGCTGCTGCTTGCGTCTTCCTGCATCCAAGGAAAGCAGAGAGTGTGGGCAACACCCATTGATGAGGTGGGATGCCTAGCCCAGCGCTGCCTATATGTATTATTACATCACGTGAGCTCTCCATCAAGTATCCATCCAACAAGAGAACTAATCTCATCTACATACTGCTCCCCTCTATACAGGTGCCCCCCTTCACATGTAAAGGGACCATATATGTGTGTGTATATGTATATAATATATACATACATATATTGCTGCCCATTGGGCGACTGCATGTGAGATAGCACACCCACACAGATGCAGAGCGAGACAAGCGTTCTCATTGGCTAGCTGAGATTCAAGGCAATGATTCCGGAACGCTGGGTAGACAGAAGTTTGCGGACAATGTAGAGTGAAGGGGGCCGCAGGAGGTTCTCTGACACTTTCAGGGTAAAGCTCCGATCACGAACGTCGCCCGACTCGGCGAAGATTTTAACAAACCTTCCGCTAGCTATGGTCCTGCATGTGCAGATACTATTAGATGGTCAATATGGCTGGCCCACGGTCAACTGCCTAAAACATAAGCCACTGGCTTTGCTGCTTCCCCCAACCCCTCCCACACAAAGGCAGAAAGAGTTAGCTAAGACTCTGTGTTGTTTAGGGCAGGCAGAGATGCATACGCTCGGTGAAATCGCGATACGGGATTGGGTTCGTTCAGCGACGCACACCTACTGCCGACAGTGACGACCGAACGCCACCATATTGAACACTCGCCTCGCGCAAGTCCTCCATTCGAAAGACGACGCGCCACGAATCGAGACGCGCGCGTGGCATCGTCATGGCAAATTCGCGCAGTCGCGGTACCGTATACGCGCGTACAAAAATTATATACTCTTTCCCTACATATCGTAACTATCGAGACGTGATGGTAGCGGCGACTCATCGTTCCGACAAAATAATTTACAACGCTCGCAGAGGGGTCCACCATTTTCTGACAACAGATAGTAGCAGCTGCATAGGTTTGTGCCACTGGGATGTAGTAGTTGATCTGTTCACCTCAATTCAAGCCTGTAAAAGACGGCAACAGCTTTGTTAGCAATGCTCCTCCTAAATGATTGAACTACAGTGTTTTCCTGAATCACAAAATATTCGTCGCAATGTCTAGATGGCGAACGAGTAAAGCTATGTCTCCACACACGCGGCCCGGCACGACACAACAAAACGCAGTGCCGTTGTGCTGAAAAAAAATACATTGTGATTTCGCGCATTGTGTCTGAGCGCATTGTGTTCACTCTGGTTCAGTGATCAGAAATTATGCATGTGCTTGTTGTCCATTGGCTGATGGTGGATTATTACATACTAAAAAATGTTCGCCTGCGGTCGGCGTTCACTAGTATGGTTCGCCCACCGTAAACAAATACAGGCATAAATAGGATTATATGTACGTATGCATTCTCTCACAATTAACACCAGCAACATCATCAATAGCATCATCACGATCATCAGCATCACCACCATCAACATCACTGTCGTCATCGTCATCGTCATCATCAGCATCATCATCACAAGCTAATACGTCAAAGCCTAGCAGGACATAGATTAGACACGGTGGTAACACCTATAAGCAAATATAGTTCTAAGGCAAACGCGTACGCACGCTACGCCTGCACCGCCACGCACCGCGCACGCACGCCATTGCAGTGGGGAGACAACACTCACCTCGATATAAACAACACATCCTTTCACAAGAAAACCCTCCGCTGGTTATTGCGTTCCGCCTCACCCTACACAAGGACCCGTGGCCAACTTATCTCAGATCCATACCGCAAAACTAAAATCCACAGTTCCTCTGTATATATTACATATTATATATATAATATATCCATCACAGTCTCCCCCCACTCTCTTTCTCTCTAGCTCTCTATCTCTATCTCGCTATCTCTGTTTCTCTCCGTCTCTCGTGCTTTCTCTCTCTCTCTCTTTCTCTTTCTCGCTTTCTCTCAGTCTGTCTTGCCTCTCAAGCTCTCTC
>NW_014578035.1:3653-14272 GCF_000485595.1 Priapulus caudatus | reverse complement strand
TCTTCGTCTCTCTCTCGTCGTAATCTTCTTCTGTCTCTCTCTCTCCTCTCTCTCTCTCTCGCGCTATTCCTCTCTCTCTTCGTCTCTCTCTCGTCGTAATCTTCTTCTCTCTCTCTCTCTCCTCATCTTCTCGTCTCTTCTTCTCCTCTTCTCTCTCTCTCTCTCTCTCTTCTTTCGATAATATCGCATCTTGTCCTCTTCTTTGTTTTTATTTCGGTCAGTCGCAAGGCGGAAAGCAATTTTGCGGGGTACTTGAAACAAACTAAATGAAAAGGCTGCTTTATGCAAAACATAAAACGATTTTCGTAGTACGTGTTGTAATTTTATGGCATGTAGACCCCTGAAAAACTTGTAAGACCTGGAAAACTAGGTTCCCGGACCGGTGTTTTGCCAGCGTCTTATGTCGTTAGCTTTCCAGGCGTCTTAGTCTTAGTTTTCCAGCGTCTTAGGTCCTTGGGTTTTCAGGTCTTAGTCTTCAGTTTTCCCGTTCTTTAGTTTTTTCAGGGGTCTTAGGTCTTGACGTCTGTCGGTCTTACGTCTTCGTTTTCTAGACACCCTTGCATGGGTGCTGGAAGGGTGGGTCATAATATGTGTCCGGTACCTATGCGCGTTTCCCGGCCCATACCTATGCCCGCCTAGGCGAGGCGTATGCTGTCCCGGTACTATGGCCCATGTCCAGCTACCCAGGTTATCTATTTGTGTCCCGGTACCTATGGTTGTCCACAGTATCCAAACTAGGTACCTATGTGTCCCCGGGTACTATGTGTCCCGCGAGGTACCTATGTGTCCCAGTACCCAGTACCTATGTGTCCCTAGGGTACCTATGTGTTTCGGTACCTAATGTGTCCCAGTACCCAGGTACCTTGTGTGTCGGGGTTACTCATGGTGTCCCAGTATCCAGGTACCTCATGTGTCCCGGGTACTATGTGATTCCCTGCGTACCTCTTGTGGTCCCATTAGGTACCCAGGTCCTATGTGTCCGGGCACAGGTACCTATGTTTCCAGTACACAACAAAAGGATTTCAGCGATTAGGTCTAGGTGTTTATGTCAGGCAAACAAAAATAAAGTTTTTTTTAGTAGGGGGGCCCATAAGGTACCTGTCGGTACTGGGACATATAGGCGTACCGGGACACATAGGCTACGTGCGACACATAGGTAGGTACGCTGGGCGGTACTGGGACACGATGGTGGTACCGCGAAGCACATACGGTACCGCGCACACATAGGTACCTGGGTACTGGGACACGAATAGGCTACCAGACACATAGCGTACCGGGACACATAGGTACCAGGAACACATAGGTACCTGAACACATATGTACCGCGGACACATAGGTACCAGGACACATAGGTACCTGGGGTACTGGGGCACATAGTTTACCAGAACACATACGGTTACTCGGGACAACATAGGTACCTCGGTACGTGGAGACACATAGGCTTCGAGACACGTTAGGTACCGGGACCACATAGGTCCGTTACACATAGGGTACCGGGTACTGGGACACATTAGGTACGCGGAACAGTATAGTCGGTACCGGGACACATAGGTAACCTGGGGTAACTGGGACACATAGGTACACGGAACACATAGGTACCAGGGTACTAGACACATAGGTACGGAACACATAGGTACGGGACACATAGTCCTGGTCGTACTGCGGGATCACATAGGTACCGGAAACACCATAGCGTATGACCCAGCTGTAGGGTACGGGGGGGGGGTAAGTTATTATTCATTTACATGTCAATCAAGACAACACAATGTAAATGTGTGCGCTGTGTTTTGTGTACGTGTGGGTGCTATGTTTCGGCCAACCAAATAAGAACAACAACACAACAACAACTAACAACAACAACAACAGAATAAGCAGCAAGTAGACCAGCAGAAGAAGAGCAGAAACCAAGAGTGGGAGAGATAGATAGGATTAGGGCGAGTCGGGGAAGATAAAGAGCGAATAGAGAGAGACGAGAAAGGAGACACAGAGAGAGAGAGAGATTAAGACTATTACCTCTACTGTAAACACAGTCGCCAAGCGGTCACTCTTCACATCCGCATTCAGCCATCCATTGGACGTCATCACGAAACTACAGGCATAGATAGACACGCGTAACACCTATAATCAAATATTTACACGTGCCGCACGACGGTCTTTATAGATTTTTAAAGACGGAACGGACGCACACATGCACGTGGGAGACTACACCTTCGGTACATTTGAAAAACAATCTTTACAAAGAAATTCGGTGGTGTATTGCATATTGACACCCTACCACAGCGTGCCAATTCTCATAATTCCATCAAAAACTAGAATCCACAATTCCTCTGTATATACATTATATATATATAATATATTATACTATATATATATATTACTACTATTCCACACCAGGTCTCCCCTGCCCCCCCACTTCTTCTCTATCTCTTCTCTCTCTCTAATCTCTCTTAATCTCTGTTTTCTCTCCATCTCTCTTGCTCTCTCTCTCGCTCTAATTCTCTTTCTCGTTTTTTTCGTCAGTCTGTCTTTGCTCTTTCAGTATTTCTCACAGTCTTGCCCCCCTTCTCTCACCCCTTTCTTTGTCTGTCTCCAGGCTCGCCCTCTCCCTCCATCTCATCTCTTTCGCATCTCTTCCTCTCTCTCTCTCTCTCTCTTCTCTCTCTGCTCTCTCTCTCTCTAATATATATATATATATATATCCCCGCTCACTCTGTGTATTATATATACGTGCCCCTCCCTCACCCACCACGTTAGTGAAGGAAGGCATTAGCGTAGCCAGTGTCAGAGGTACTCGTGGCGACATCTATCGCTTGGATTCAGAGTTAAACCTATCACGCCTGGACCCCCAGAAGAAGGCGGGTGGCGCCCCCTCGTTGACCCCTGACCCCGGCCGGACGAAGGCAGGTCACAACCATGAGCCGAGGTCGCTCTCGACGCTTCGGCAGACGTCATCGCGACTCATGCTGTGCAGGATGGCCACCAGCTCAGTGAGGGCGCCACTGTCACAGTGAAGCGCTTCCCACAGATCCAGTATCGTGTCGGTGGGGCTCAGTTTGGTCGCAAAGTAGTTGATGTACCAGTGAGAGAGAGAGAGGAGAGTTATAGAAGGGTGGGTGAGAGGGGGAGGGAGAGAGAGACAGAGAGAGAGAGAGAGAGAGAGAGAGAGAGAGAGAGAGAGAGAGAGAGAGAGACAGAGAGAGAGAGAGGTAGAGAGAGCATCCCTGCCTCACCTGTCTACGTTCATGCGGGATGCTAGCAGCCTCCAGTCGTTGCCGCGGGAGTTCGGCGGATCCAGTGCGGCACAGATCTTAGTTCTCGTGCCAAGCGGAAGCCTGCGGAAGACAAGAGACCGCTGCTGTCACCAGGGGGCACTCACGTTCGAGCAAAGAACTCCACTTCTTTTTAGAATTCCATAGTTTTTACGATTACATTGTTACACGTAAATGCTTAAATGTTTTCACTGTTACGTGTAAACGCATGATCCACTGTTATAAGTAAATGTATGATCCACTGTTATCTATGAACATTCCAACGTTGCAATCTCATTAGTGAGAATTTCAATAATGTGTTCCACTGTTGTTCGAGACTATTTCAATGTCCTGTCGTCACACTCGCACGTGGTTCGTGAACAATTCTCGTTGGGTGTTTTGTCATCGTACCGAAGCGTTTCAACGCTCCGTTGTCATTTGCGAACGTTTCTCCTCGTTCTGTCATCGTTCTGAAGCGTTTCAATGCTCTGTTGTCATTCGTGAACGTTTCTACATGTTCCGTCGTGGTTCGCGAATGCTCGGTCACCTGAACAGCTGCGTGGTGGCTTCCTGGCACGGTGCGTTCACTCCCAGTGACGTCACCACGGCGGTCGATCCAAGCCTCGGTTTCTTGGGCGTGGCTGACGGGCTCTCACTCACGCTCTGTGCGCAGAGAGAGAGAAGGTGATGAGAGAGAGAGAGAGAGAGAGAGAGAGAGAGAGAGAGAGAGAGAGAGAGAGAGAGAGAGAGAAAGAGAGAGAGAGAGAGAGGGAGGCTTATAGAGAGGGAGGTGATGCTTTCATGTGCTGTGCCTGGACGGACTCTCACTCATCCGCTCTGGTGCAGCAGAGAGAAAGAAGGTATTTAAAGTTAGAGAAAGAGGGGATGAGCAGCGAGCGAGCGATGCGAGGAGAGAGAGAGAGAGAGAAAGAGAAAGAGAAAAGAGAAAAGAGAAAGAGAAAGAGAGAGATTAGAAAGCGAGATAGAGGAGGGAGAGAAGAGAGAGAGAGAGAACATAAAATAGAGAGAGATCAAGAAGAGAGAGAGAGAGAGAGAGACAAGCGAGAGAGCAGAGAGAGAGACAAAAGAGACAAGCGAGAGAGAGAGAGAGAGACCATGTGGAAGAGAGGTAACCACGTGTGTGAGTGTCGTGCTGTGTAAGTGAGATTAAGAGAGAGAGTGAAACAGAGACAGCGAGAGAGAGAGAGAGAGAGAGAGAGAGATGACAGACCCAGAGAGAGACAGCGAGAAGAGAGACAGTGAGAGAGATTTTGAGAGCGAGAGATAGAGACATCCACAGCATCCCTGCTCACTCTGTCCTGATGTTCAATAGCGGATGCTAGCAAGCCTCCGGTCGTTGCCGCGGGAGTTCGGCGGATCCAGTGCGACGCAGATCTCTATTAGTTTCGTCACAGTGCAAAGCCGGAAACCTGCGGAAACACCATAGACGCGCTGCCTGTCACCAGGGGGCACTACACCGTTCGAGCGAAGAACTTTCCAACTTCTTATTTAGAATCAGTAGTTATTACGATTACATTGTTACACGTAAACTTAATGTTTTTCCACTGTTACGCATAAACAGTGATCCATTGTATATAGTGAATATATGAATTATTGTTGTTATCTTATGAAACATTCCAACGTTTCCCAATCTCATTGTGTGAGAACTCAATATGTGTTCCATCTGTTTGTTTCACGCGACAAATTTCACTGTCCGCTGTCGTCCACACAGCGTGAGCGTGGTTCAGTGTAACATTTCTCGTTGTGTGTCTGTCGTTGTCGGGTAATGTTTCAATTCTCAGCTGTCATTCGCGCACAGTTTCCTATGTGTTTTCGTCGTTGGTTCGCGAACGCTCGCGTCACACTGAGACAGGCTGTGTGGTGGTTTCCTGGCAGCGATGCGTTCACGTCCAGTGACGTCAGACCACGGCGATCGATCCAGAAGCCGGCTTATTGGGTCGTGGGGCCCGACGGCTTCTCTTACTGACACTGAGTTCTGTGATGGCGAGAGAGAGAGAAGCGTTGAATTAGAAGAGAGAAGGTGATAGAGAGAGATCCGGAGTGGGTTAGAGAGAGTGATGAGAGAAAGAGAAGTGATGAGAGAAAGGGGGGTTAGAGAGAGAAGGTGATGAGAGAGAGAGGGGGGTTAGAGAAAAGGTGATGAGAGAGAGAGAGAGAGAGAGAGGGGTTAGCGAGATGTGATGAAAGAGAGGGAGGGTTAGAGGTTAGAGGAGAAAGTGATGAGAGTATATAGAGAGAGACATGCCAGCGAGAAGAGAGAGAGAGGACAGTGTGAGAGAGGTAAGAGAAGAGAGAGAGAGAGAGAGAGAGAGAGAGAGAGGAGAGAGAAAGAGAGAAGAGGGTAGAGGAGAGAGAGAGAGAGAGAGAGAGAGAGAGAGAGAGAAAGAGAGAGATGAGAGAAGAGAGGCGAGGGGTTAGAGAGAGAAGGTGGTGCTTCATGAGCGTGTTTGACGGACTCTCAATCACGCTCTGTTGCCGAACAGAGAAAAGGTTAAAGTAGAGAGAGAAGGTAATGAGAGAGAGTAGAGAGGAGGGTAGAGGAAAAAAAGAAAAAGAAGAGGGCGTGGTGCTTCATGGTTCATGGGCGTGTTTTGACGGACTCTCACTCACAGGGCTCTGTGCACAGAGAGAACGGTTAAAAGTTAGAGAGAGAAAGGTGATGAGTAGAGAGGGAGAGAAGGGGGGGGGTTAGAGAAAGAGAGGTGAGAGAAGAGAAAGGGGGTTAGAGGGAGAAAGGTGATGAGAGAGAGAGAGAGGGAGGGTTAGAAGATGAGAAGGTGGTGCTTCATGGGCGTTGTTTTGACAGACTCTCTACTCACCTCCTGTGCAGCAGAGTAAGAAGGTTAAAAGCTTAGAGAGAGAAGGTGAATGAGAAGCAGAGGTAGAAGACGAAGGTGATAAGAGAGAGGGAAGAGAGAGGGGGGGAGGGTTAGATGAAAGAGATGATGAGAAGAGAGAGGGGTTTAGAGGGAGAAAGGTGATGAGAGAAAAGGGAGGGAGGTTAGAAGGAAGAAGGTGATGAGAAGACAGAGAGAGAGAGAGGAGAGAGCAGAAGAAGACCAGAGAGAGCGGAGAGAGAAGAGAGAGAGAGAGAGAAGAAGAGAGAGAGAGAGAGAGAGTTAGAGAGAAGAGACAAGAGAGAGAGAGAGAGAGAGAGAGAGAGAGAGAGAGAGAGAGGAGAGAGAAGAGAGAGAAACGAGAGAGAGAGAGAGAGAGAGAGAAACGAAGAGAGAAGAGAGAAAGCAAAGAGAGAGAGAGAGAGAGAGGTGATGAAAGAGAGGCGGAGGGTTAGAGGTTAGAGTGAGACAGAGACACGCGAAGAGAAGAGAAGAGCAGAGAGAGACATACAGACACGAGAGAGACAGAGAGAACGAGCAGAGAAGAGAGGAGAGAATGCAGAAGGAGAGAGAGAGAAGTAGAAGAGAGAGAAGAGAGAGAGAGAAAAAGAGGAGAGTTAGAATGAGAGAGAGAGAAAGAGTAGAGAGAAGAGAGAGGAGAGGTGATGAAAGAGAGGAGGCGTTAGAAGTTAGAGTGAGACAGGGAGAATCCAGGCCGAGAGAGAAGAGGAGAGCGGACAGAGCAGACAGAGAGAGACAAGAGAGAACGCAGAGAGAGAGCAGAGAGAGAGAGAAGAGAATGAAGAGAGAGAGAGAAGAGAGAGAGAGAGAGAGAAGAGAGAGAAGAGAGGAGCGAAAGACAGAGACAGTGAGAAATAGACAGAGAGACAGAAAGAGAGAGATAGAGAGTGAGAGAGAGACAGCGAGAGAGAGAGAGATAGAGAAGAAAAGAGATAGAGAGTGAGAGAGAGAGAGAGTGAGACAGCGAGAGAGAGAGAGAGACAGAGAGATAGAGAGACAACAAGAGAGAGACAGTAAGAGAATCAGAGAGACAACAAGAGAGAGACAAGTAAGAGAGATAAGAAGCGAGAGATAGAGAGATCCACAGCATGACTTGCCTGCACCTGTCTACGTTTCATCAGCGGAAGGCTAGCAGCCTCCCAATCGTTGCCTTGCCGCGGGAGTTCGGGCGGATCCATGGCGACACAGATCTTATTCCCAATGCCAACGGAAAACCTGCGGAACAACAATAGACCGCTGCTGTCACCGAGGGGGCACTCACGTTCGATGCGGAAGAACTCCACGATTGTTTTTAGAACTTCCACAGTTATTGTTTACGATTAACATTGTCAACACGTCTTAAAAGCTTAAATGTTTTCACATGATTCTAGCGTAAACCACATGAATCCATTGTATAAGTGATACTATGATTATTGGTTGTTATTTAATGACCATTCCAACGTCTTCCAATCTCGATTTGTAGAGAACTTCAAATAACTGTGGTCCACTGTTGTTCACGACAATTTCACTGTCCTGTCGTCAACCCCGCGTGCGTGAGTTCATTAACATTCTCTGTGTGTGCTTCTGTCGTTGTTCGGTTAATGTTTCAATTCTCCGCAGCGGAGAGAGAGAGACAGTGTGAGAAGGTAAGAGAGAGAGAGAAAGAGAGAGAGAAGAAGAGAGAAAGAGAGAGAGAGAGAAGACAGAGACAGTGAGAGAAAAAAGAGAGAAGACAGCTAAGAGAGAGAGGAAAGTCCAGCGAAGAGAGAGAAGAGAGGGGGGCGGGGAGGGAGAGAGAGAGAGAGAGAGAGAGAGGCGAAAGAAAGAGCAAAGCGAAAGAGAGAGAGAGAGAGGAGAAAACAAATCAAAACAAAGATATCAGTGAAAGAGAGAGAGGAGAGAGAGAGAGAGAGAGAGAGCGAGAGCGAGAGTCGAGAGAGAGAGAGAGAGAGAGAGAGAGAGAGAGAGAGAGAGAGAGAGAGAGAGAGAGAGAGAGAGAGAGAGAGAGAGAGAGAGAGAGAGAGAAAAACACAAATATAAGGAAAATAATGGGGTAAAGCAAAACGACTGTTTAATACTCGTAATCTCAGAATCTAACAATATGACTATTACATATACTCCTATTAATATTATATTACATCATGTTTACCATTGTTACATTGACGATTTAACACAGATTTATCGATTTTTTTTTATCGTGGCGTTAGTATGTACATGTATGCTTGTTTACATCGTACGTCCATGCTCTATATTTCAACTCTAGCAGTTGTAACGCTGTATTTTATTATATTTATTATCGTACTACTAGCTCTGTTTACTAGTACTATTATGATACACATGCATGGTTCAAGGATAGAGATGATGTCCAGATTGAGACCCATGTCATTTGCGTAAATCTGGGGTTAGCCCCTTTAAAATCGACAGGGGTGTTCTTCAAGGTGTTCTTTGTTCATTTCGACCGAGAAACATTATGTTACTTTACAGGAAGTGTGGAAAAAACGCCCTTTAACAGACACTACTAGCCCGTTTCTGACTGTTTCTCACCATTGCTACGCGCGAGAATTTCCCGTGATCTTCCTGTGCTACGGCCCTCAAATCGATCTGCGTATTTGCGCGCCGCATTTACGCACTGATACTACTTTCTCTTAGCAGTAAATTACCTCGAAATCCGTTGATATTCCTCGCTTTTTTGGAAACTCATAAATGAAATCAGAAACAGTCCGCCATTGATACAATAATGTAACCCAACAAGAGTAGGGTTACAACGCGTCCCTATCCTTTTGTGTGGAGGAACCCATGAGTGAATCACTCAGGGCGGTTTGCTGGTGCGTTTTCAGAGACTAGAACTTCCAAACTGGGTTTATTCTCAACACAAACCTTTCTCCGCTATCTTGGAACTTACTATGTATCACAATACTCTGTATTAAACTAATATAACCTGTTACAAAAATTCGAAGTGACGAGCGGCGAATATACTGAGCGCCATTTCTGTTGACCTGTGACGTACGCATTCCCAATGCGCCTAGCGATCGGCAAACGCAGCGCCCTCCGATTGGTCGGTGAATCCGCTCTTCAAACCGAAGTACGTCACAGGTCAACAGAAATGGCACTCAGTATATTCGCCGCTCGTCACTTCGAATTTTTGTAACAGGTTATATTAGTTTAATACAGAGTATTGTGATACATAGTAAGTCCCCAGATAGCAGAGAAAGGTTCGTGTTTAGAATAATTAACCCAGTTTAGAAGTTGTAGTCTCGAAAAACGAACCATAAAACCGCCCTGAGTGAATCACTCAGAGGTTCCTCCACAAAAAAGGATAGGGACGAGTTGTAACCCTACTTTTGTTGGGTTACATTATTGTATCTAAGTCCGCCATTGCTGTTCATTGTTGCCTACTGCCCTCTCGCGGCCATGTGGTCATGTGCATGTCAATTCGCCCCCGCCCCCTCTTCTAGCAATGCTTGCTGCGCACATCTGTGTCGCAGGGCGCGCGTAAGGGTTAGACTGCTACTCGCTCCCACGTCGATTACTCATCGACTAACTAAGCCCAGAGGTGCGACCGGGTACCAGTCTAGCGTCGAGGGGGGGGGCATACAGTGGTCATAGCCAACGCCGTGAATAGACAAGCAACATCTGATTAAACCCACGCTAATTCTTCCAGGTGTGTGCGTCGCTCGGCGCGCCTTCGTATCTCACACGCTGCTCTGTACTCTTGCATTGATTTATACATATATACGCCATTTATTGTTGCACCATATATTCTTGTTGCGCAGCGAATATCTGCATTTGTTTCCTATTATCACTAATGCAAGTTGAAATTAGCCAGTATTTTAGTAGGGGAAGGGACAACGCTATTGGATAGAACGACAGAAATGTGTTATAAGTTGCCGATGTGGACTTGATCGCATAAGACAGAGTTAATGGCATACGTGTCAGGGGTCGAAATTAGCGGTATCCCGATATCCGCGGGATAGTAGATTCGTGTGTTGGATACCAGATTTCAATGCTTGGTATCCCGCCGGGATAGTAAAAAAAAATCGTCAAAATCGGGACAGTGGTTGTTGAATTATCAACTTTATACGGCAGCGCATCTGAGCGGGCTCAGGCACCCTTACTATGCCACATTAGCGTTATACAGCAGGCATATCATATTTGCAAGCGCAAGCGTAAGCGTGGCCGATGTTGATCATAACTGTGATGTGTATACATTGTATCAAGTGAACCAGACAATGCGTCTGGACAATACGTCTGCAGTGTACTTGTCTGTGCATATCTGTGAATCTGTTTTCATGTTTTATATAATAATTACATTACATATATTAATAATTTTCAATGCTATTATTGCATATTTAAAGTATTTATTGGATTACAACATTTTTGAAAATTACTATCCAAACAAGAGCCGCAGAGCGTCTGGGCTCATCTGAGGTCTGTTGCTAACGATATAAACGTAAAAATTTGCAGTCCGTACGTAAGATAACCACATTGTTAGGCAACGCAATATGCAGACACG
>NW_014578035.1:0-488 GCF_000485595.1 Priapulus caudatus | reverse complement strand
GAGAGAGAGAGAGAGAGAGAGAGAGAGAGAGAGAGAAAGAGAGAGGGAGAGAAAGAAAGAGAGAGAGAGAGAGAGAGAGAGCGCGCAATCGGTAAGACGAATTAGGAATTAATAGGAAAAAGCAAAATTGCAAAATAGTTCAAATGTATTTTCTTTTTGTCCTTTTTCTATTTTCCGGGATTCCCCGGACGGCATGAATCGCTGAGATCCACTCGTTAGCCCGCATAATTTAGCTCTCGAAAACAACTCGAATGCATATTAATAACCATATTAAATGATAGTTGATAGCGGTAGTAGAAGAAGGAGGCTGAGCTAAGGACAACTGGAGGAAAGAGAAAGGGCAGATTGCGATAAATGAGGAGTTTTGCACTTTACATGCTGGGGCGCGCTCCTAATAATAAACACAGGTCTAGTGATAACAATTAATTAAAGAAATCTATGTTGAGATACCCCCTAACCATTTTAAATGCATATTCATCACAAAATAT
>NW_014578034.1:116406-116750 GCF_000485595.1 Priapulus caudatus | reverse complement strand
GAGAGAGAGAGAGAGAGAGAGAGAGAGAGAGAGAGAGAGAGAGAGAGAGAAGGAGACAGACGGGGATTGTGTTGCTCCCACTGTTGCTACTGCTGACGGGCTATTAGGGCGATGAAGGGTGAACAGATTTGCGAATTAGTTGTTACCCGCTCGTGCACGTGCTCACAACAAAGTGGCCCTACCAACGCTGACACGTACGAGTACACATGCACATTATAACGCGGTTTTACACTCTTATCAAATATATATACATGCACAATATAAGTAGCATTAGAAGTTCATGACCTGTATGGCGGTAGTATAATAATATATAACCTCGATTTTTAATGTTGAGAATGTTTTGT
>NW_014578034.1:103281-110781 GCF_000485595.1 Priapulus caudatus | reverse complement strand
GCAGCGGCTTTCACATTCTTCGACAGTTCTGAAGTTGTTGTCATTGCCGCCACAGCCTCCGTAGGTAAACACCTCACAGCCACCGATTCCGCTGTTATAGAACCACTTCCGCATCCTTCCTCGACAGCGACCCGTCTCCGAAGGAAGCTGACAGATATCTAGCGTTCCTATGGGAACCACGGCGGCTCCCGTATCAACTGGCTGCGGATCCTTGAGGCAGCACACTGCGTAGGCATCAACCGGCGATGTGTTACAGAAGTGAGTATCGGGGCATTCCTGACTGAAAGGACTCAGACCACAGTCGACTTCTTGACCGGTGCTTTCATCCACAAGCGGACGCCCCGACGAGCAAAGCTGTTCCATATCCACCGAGAAGAAAGTTGAGAAAGAAGGACCGTCGGGCAAGACACGCCGTGCTGGTGATCGTTGCGGAGGTGCTGCATCTGTGTACGAAGCGATTTCACATACAAATTCCATACACTATCAACATCGCTTCCGATATACGTGCAACTGTGCTTACAAGTTTGAGCTATCAATTTGTAAATAAATTTTTCGTTTGCAAATTCAAATTGTACATTATATATACGTGTAAATGTGTGAATCATGGCTGTATGGTAGGTATCATGACCGTCTAGACTTCTGTCAGATAATACTATGTATTGGCACATTTACGAGTATGCACGTGCACGACTGTCACGAGAATGATGACTGTTGACTTGTACTACCCGATACAAGACGCTCAGAGAAAGTAAATCGATGCGGAATCAGTCTCTTAACATACTAAATTACTAAATTAAATTACTAAATCACAAAATTACATTACCTTGCACAGTTGCTGGACAACAGACGGATGGTGCGTCAGCCAGCTCGAAGTTGCAGGCATACCCACGAGGGCATGCTAAACCTCGTGGACTACATGGCGTAAATTCACCGTCAGCATCTTTCAATGGAGACCCCTCCTTGCAGGGATTGAATGGCTCTGGCCGCTCTACAACATGACAATAATGAACATTCGTAAGCACTTAAAAATGAGAGGCAACAGCTGAAATGTGTGTTGCACGATACCACATATAATACCAGGCCCGTAGCCAGCTTTGTATTGGGGGGGTTCGTTTTTCCAATGTGGCAACTTTGCTCCGGCAGGGGCGTGTACAGGATTTGTACCAGGGGGGGGGGGTCTAACCGTAGCCCGAAGTTGCGAGGACGCGAAGGGGGGGTCTCTCAAATTTTTAAAATTACACCCCTCAGATGCGTTTTCTGCGCAAGCAAGGTTGGGGTCCGAACTCCCTGGACCCCCCCTGTACCGCCCCTGCTCGGGCGCGAAGCGACCAGGCCGAGGGAGCCAAGCGACCGAGCGGGGGGGAGGGTGCGGGAGGGGGTGTTCACTGTTCACGCTCCCCGCACGATGGAGATTTTGCCAATTATTACACTTAAAATAGAGCGATCTGAGGTGAAATTCTTGCGCAAATTTAAAAAAAAAAAAATTTTGCTTGGGGCCGGGGGGGGTTCGTTCGAACCCCCCGAACCCCCCTGGCTACGGGCCTGTAATACACACAGGTATGCACTATGTATTTGCGCAATATCTGAACGGTTTGATGCATCACGTCGTGTCTGCGAAAGGAATATCTGTACGCGCCAGCAAAAATGAATTCATCCGCAATATACCACGATACTGATGCAGCAGCAGCCACGTGAGTACAGATGAGGAAACAGTCACAGACGACAGTAAGGGAGAGGTAGCATACGCCATCGACACACAACAGCCAATAATGACTTCGATTTATCACAACAAATGCCGGCAACGTGAACGACCACAACATTCCCATATAGAGTCCATATAGGCTACAATCTACGTAGCGGCAAGCAAACATTCACATATAGTTTCTAATAAGTAATTAATGTATAATCTAATAATAGTAAAGATATTATTAAACAAATATAGGTAATAATTCCATATAGGTAATAATAACATAGTGGCAAGCAAACATTAACAAAGCAATAGAGCGAAGATCTACCTGATTTCTCTTATTGGCTTCGATACAGATTTTTGCAGTCGCCGACATGAGCGTGGGACCTTCGCGCGCACATCAACCTTGGTTGGCAGTCACTGTCACTGAGCAAGACGTCCCGGGGCAGAAGAACAGCAGCGACAGGTCGGGGCAGATTAATGCGATCAGCCACGACAGCTATTTAAAGAAAATTATATAAAAATATTAAAACGTATCGATTTTAATGCCGGCGTCCGGTCTTTATTCGCCTTCTCCCACATCTCTTTCTCTCTCTCAAACACACACACACAACCACACATCACACACACACACACACACACACACACACACACACACACACACACACACACACACCTATGCCACACACACGCACACACACGCACACGTACGCACACACACGCCACACGCCAACCACGCACACACAATATACACTCACTTTCCCATCTCTCCCTCTTTCTCACTATTCTGCGCTCCCCTCCTCTCTCTCCGCGCTCTCTCTCTCTCTCTCTCTCTCTCTCTCTCTCTCTCTCTCTCTCTCTCTCTTTCTCTCTCTTCTCTCTCTCTCTCTCTCTCTCTCTCTATATATATATATATATATATATATATTATATATATATAAATCCCTCTCTCATTCTGTCTCTGACTATCTGCCTCCATTTCCCCCCCCCTCTCTCTCTATCTTACTACTTCCCTCACTCTTTCTCGTATGTGCATGTCGGAAGTAACGCGTGCGCAGGGGCAGCAACTCGTAATTAAACAAATCCAATAATTTTACAAATAAATAATCGATGCGAACAAAGACACGCGAAATAGATGTAAAATATCTGACCGCGTAGGTATATACGCACGCACACACCCTTATCTGTACAACATATGCCCCCTAGACGTCCTGACTGACACCTGTAACCACGCGGGCAACTTCCATCGGCTCTACAAGCTTCATTGGCTCCCGATCGATCGAGTAGAGCGGACCCTGTCTTACACACTTCCACTACCACTAGCGGAGTCGCTGTAAGGAACATGAAGGGGGTATATGATTGCAATTGACGATATCAATTAAAGAATTAAAATACAAGTTTATAAGTATAGTAGTATCTATGAATCCTGAACCTCCAGTCGAAGTCGTACGTCGATGGATTTCGTTCAATGGTGCAGCGATTGCAACATTACCCATTCTATTCTCCACAACCCACGATCCACCCCCTAGCGCAAAGGTTTGTTAGCAAGCGTTCAAATTGTGAGCGAGTAATGGGATATTGGAGAAAGGTTAGTCAGAGGATGATATAACCATGGAATTCGCCGGACATGGTGAAAAAAAAACACGGATATGTGACATTGGCAAAAGATGTGGAGATTTATTCGGATTGTTCGTGGAGGCCAAGGAACAGCTGACACATCCTAATATGTGTTAAACAGATAATATGTATTAATATGTGTTATGTTAGATGAGCGAACAGATATTTCAAGCACATTGTTATGCGCGCTACGGCATTAGGAAATTACAGAAGAAACGTCCTACGTCCCTAATTCCATTACTACTACTACTACGACGACGACGACAACGACGATAACAATAATAATAATAGTAATACTAATAATAGCAATAATAACAACAACAGCAACAACAATAACAACAACAACAACAACAACAATAACAACAACAACAACAACAACAACAGCGACAACAGCAACGAGCGACAGCAGCAGCGGCGGCGTTAACGACGGATATTGCTATTACTTGTTATTTCTACAACTATTTGTGTTAGCTTAACTGAGACGGGTTGCAGGTTGTATAACCCCCATACATTGTCACAGTGATTGGAGGCAGGAATACAGCAGGCTGTTTTCTTTTCTATCCCACAACGGAGACAAAAGAAAATATTGCGGCTGATATCAATCTGATTCTTACACCGTATATTGACATGACTGTATTATGAGAACCACTATATGAGAACCATTATAGTGAATACCCATGTGTAATTTTTATTTGAGCCAAGTGTACATGATTCTTTATTGCCATTTTGATTCTATTTGTGGGGATTATGGGGACGATGCCATGACGTGCATGACCTGCAGAGTTTAGTCCCAAAGTCCAATGCATAGCGAAGCGATAGATGCGCCCTGATTAGTGCCAAGCAATTAACACGCATCCAATATCAATAATATAGCAACTGTCAATCAGTACATACCAGTCTCCGACTCCGCAAAACATTTATCTTGGCACTCCTTCTCTGAACGGAAATTGTTTTGGTTGCCTCGACAACCGCCATAGCTGAACAGCTCGCATTTATTTATATCTACGTTGAGGTACCATCTTCGGATCAAAGCTTCGCAAGGACCCGGCTGTTTAGGCTGCATGCAGATGCCATTAATAGTTGGACTTGCTATAAAACAACAACGATTGAATGCCTTTACATTGTGCCGCGTGCCTACAATATTTGGGGTATGGCTAATAAATGTTAGCTTCATAAAATGATAGTTAAATATATATGCTTAGAAATATTTGCAAATGAGACTATAATTGCATTACTTGGTAAAAGTGTAATGTTTTTTTCGATAAATTATGATGCGAGTACAAATATTTTCATGGCTTTTTTCTTCTCAACCTTATATTTCTAAAGTTCTTCATCTTCCCGCTACACTCGGGTTCTGCTCTCCCTTCCCTTTCTCTATTTACTCTACGTTTACCACCTTCTTTCCCCTCCTCTACCATCTCCACCTTGGCCTTCTCCGACACTGCTTCCATCTTCCTCCCCTGCGCAATCGTCAGCTTCTCCCCCCACCTCCTACATTTTACGTTTATCTACCCTTCCCCTACAATCCCCTCATGTATTCCTCCACCCGACATCTCTGCCTATCTCTACCGTATCCGTACACTCTCCTACCTCCTTTATCTCCCTTCCCCCTCTAATACCTTACTTACTTCTCTACCCGTTTAATACCTTACTTACTTCTCTACCCTTTTAATACCTTACTTACTTATATACCCCTTTAATACCTTACTTACTTATCTACCACTTTAATACCTTACTTACTATTCTACCCCATTAATACCTTACTTACTTCTCTACCCCTTTAATACCTTACTTACTTCTCTACCCCTTTAATACCTTACTTACTTATCTACCACTCTAATACCTTACTTACTTCTCTACCCCTCCACACTTACTCCGGCATTTACGATCACATAAATTCTACGCTCCTCTGCTATTTTTCCGCCTACTATCTTTCCTTTTTTCTACCTTACACTCACATTCTCTTTTGCCTCCTCCACTGTCTCCCATCCATTGTCCCTTTCCATTCACTATCTTCTGATACCCCTATTCCCTACTGTCATCCTTTACCCTCTTCCCTACTGTCTCCACATTCTTCCCTCTTCCCTACTGTCTCCACATTCTCCCCTCTTCCCTACTGTCTCCACATTCTCCCCTCTTCCCTACTGTCTCCACATTCTCCCCTCTTCCCTACTGTATCCACATTCTCCCCTCTTCCCTACTGTCTCCACATTCTCCCCTCTTCCCTACTGTCTCCACATTCTTCCCTCTTCCCTACTGTCTCCACATTCTCCCCTCTTCCCTACTGTCTCCACATTCTCTCCCTTTCTCCCTATCTGCTTGATCACTGTCTCTACATTCTCTCCCTCTCCCTGTATCACATTCTCCCTCTTCCCTACTGTCTTCCACTTTCTTTCCCTCTTCCCTTTCCCTACTGTCTCCACATTACTTTCTTCTCCTCTTTCCCTACTGTCTCCACTTCTCCCTCTTTCCTACTTTTGTCTTCACATTCTCCCCTCTTCCCTACTGTCTCCACATTCTCCCCTCTTCCCTACTGTCTCCACATTCTTCCCTCTTCCCTCTTCCCTACTGTCTCCACATTCTCCCCTCTTCCCTACTGTCTCCACATTCTCCCCTTTTCCCTACTGTCTCCACATTAACCATTCTTCCCTACTAGCTCTCCACATTCTCCCTCCTTTCCCTGTCTCCACATTTCTTTCCCCTCTTCCCTACTGTCTCCAACATTCTTCCCTTTCCCCTACTGTTCTCACATTCTTCCCTCTTCCCTACTGTCTCAACATTCTCCCCTCTTCCTACTGTCTCCACTTCTCCCCTATTTCCCTTACTGTCTCCAATTAAACCATTCTTCCCTACTGTCTCCACCATTAACCCATCTTCCCTACTGTCTCCACATTTCTTCCCTCTTCCCTACTGTCTCCACTTTCTCCCTATTCCCTCTGTCCTCCACATATAACCATTCTTTCCTACTGTCTCCACATTAACATTCTTCCCTACTGTCTCCACATTACCTTTTCCCTACCTGTCTCCACATCTCCCCTCTTCGCCTACTGTCTCCAACATTCTCCCCCTATTCCCTATCTGTCTCCACATTCAACCATTTTCTTCCTTACTGCTCTCCACATTCTCCCTATTCCCTACTCTCCACATTCTCCCCTCTTCCGCCTTACGTGTCTCCACATCTTCTCCCTCTTCCCTACTGTCTCCACATTCTCCCCTCTTCCATACTGTCTCCACATATCTTCCCTCTTCCCTTACTGTCTCCACATTCTCCTCCTCTTCACATACTGTTCTCAAACATTCTTCCTCTTCCCACTGTCTCCACATTCTCCCCTCTTCCCTACTGTCTCCACATTCTCCCCTACTTCCCTATGTCTCCTATTCTCCCCTATCCCTACTGTCTCCACATTAACCATTCTTCCCTACTGTCTCCACATTCTCCCCTCTTCCCTACTGTCTCCACATTCTTCCCTCTTCCCTACTGTCTCCACATTCTTCCCTCTTCCCTACTGTGACACTGTCTCCACATTCTCCCCTATTCCCTACTGTCTCCACATTCTCCCCTCTTCCCTACTGTCTCCACATTCTCCCCTCTTCTCTACTGTCTCCACATTCTCCCCTCTTCCCTACTGTCTCCACATTCTCCCCTTTTCCCTACTGTCTCCACATTAACCATTCTTCCCTACTGTCTCCACATTAAGCCTATCTTCCCTACTTCTCCACATTCTCCCCTCTTCCCTACTGTCTCCACATTCTCCCCTTTTCCCTACTGTCTCCACATTCTCCCCTTTTCCCTACTGTCTCCACATTCTCCCCTCTTCCCTACTGTCTCCACATTCTCCGCCTATTCCCTACTGTCTACCAATTTCTTTCCCTCTATCCCTACTGTTCCCATTCATCCCCTAATCCCTTACTGTCTCCACATTCTCCCCTTTTCCCTTACTGTCTCACATTCTCCCTCTTTCCCTTACTGCTGACACTGTCTTCCACATATCTCCCCTATCCCTACTGTCTCCACATTCTCCCTCTTCCAACTGTCTCACATTCTCCCCTCTCCCTACTGTCTCCCTTCTTCCCTCTTCCCTAACGCTCTCCACATTCTCCCCTCTTCCTACTGTTCTCCCATTCTCCCCTATTCACCTACTGTCTCCACATTCTTCCCCTTCTTCCCTACTGCTCTCCACATTCTTCCCTATCCT
>NW_014578034.1:95919-100777 GCF_000485595.1 Priapulus caudatus | reverse complement strand
ACATTCTTCCCTCTTCCCTACTGTCTCCACATTAACCATTCTTCCCTACTGTCTCCACATTCTCCCCTCTTCCCTACTGTCTCCACATTCTCCCCTTTTCCCTACTGTCTCCACATTCTCCCCTTTTCCCTACTGTCTCCACATTAACCATTCTTCCCTACTGTCTCCACATTCTCCCCTCTTCCCTACTGTCTCCACATTCTCCCCTCTTTCCTACTGTCTCCACATTCTCCCCTCTTCCCTGTCTCCACATTCTCCCCTCTCTACCATCTCCGATACATCTACCTGCACAAGTCTCAGTTTCCCCCCACCATTATACGTCTACAAATACATTATATATATATACGTATATAAATTAATATATTTATGCCTCAATCTAAGGGCCAGCAGGTCATTAGACAGATAGCGTTTCCACATTAGCTGGTAGGGCACTTCTTCTATGCTTCATTCAGAAGCAGCACAAACGGAGCCCCACCCCTATCGTATATCTCCCCAAACTATATAATCCGGATAAATTCACATATTGTATATTTGACATGTGCCGTAATTGTACGCTTTCTTTACCTCTCGTTTCATGCTTTGGATTGTGTTTTTTGCTTAGACATTGTTTTCAAGGGCGAGCGCATCGGTTGAGGCACGTATTTTTGACTGCTCTTGCACGCACTCTCACCCTATTTATGTAGTACAAATAAATCTAAAACCTGAAATTGGTTCATTGACCACAATTTCTGACACGATAACGCATTGCGTTAAACACAAATGAATATTGTTTGTGCCGAAAAATACTGTTTATTTGATTTGATTTATTTTGTTTGGCGCACGCATTAAAGATTGTAATTCATGCAATTATTGCTTACAAGTGAGTGTTTAATGAGTGAATAGCTAGTTTAATACTATTACACATAAAGAGTGCAACAATTGTTGAGAACAGACAAAGAATAAGAAACCAGGATACACCAAGATTAAAATAACGTCAGAGCGTATATTTATCACTACAAAATACTTGCACGTATGATCGCTAAACAAAAAAAATCGAAAAGGAAAACTGACACCATTTTTGGAATGTTAAACTAACAACATTATTTGTCGTTTTGTTATATTACATGAAAGTAGTAGATATATTTCAGCACAGTATAGCTATGAGAAAAGTTAACTGCCTACTTACAGTTTATACAAGAGTCGATAATATAAAATAAACCAACAAATCAGTTCCAACCACCAAATACAGATAAACAAGAGATCTGTTAAAAAGAAATCATGCGTACGCATGCGTATGTATGTATACATGTATGTATGTACGCACGCACGCACGTATATAGATATATATATATATATATATATATATATATATATATATATATATATTGCAGCGTATGTACGTGTACCAAGTTTACTGTTGATCACAAAATTCAGTTTGGCTACAAACATAGGTGTTTGAAGGACAATATACCCAATCCGATTATGAATCCAAACAAATTTACAATATATACTGTGGTGGACGTCCAGTCGAAGACCGGTGTTGAGATATTCACTCCACCTGACTGCATATAATCTTCAGTTGGATGAATCTATATTACTAAAATTTACTTTTGTCCAAATACATACGATTATTACACGAGATACACAATATGACGTATGTATTGGAAAGCTTACATAATTGGCAATCTGAAGGAGTCTGACATTGAATCATAATTGTCGTGATTTTGAAACCATATACTATCAAGAGTCCGAGAAAATTTGCTATTATGGACTCTTGATACCAATCAAATCTTTATACCTGCGGCCTGCTAGTAGTAGGATATTAGCATGTAATTTCCATGACAATCTGTATTTATATGAGACACACATATATTACCATAAAATTATTTATAGGTTAATCAGAACATCTGCGAAAACTTTCTTTTTCTCGGCATTAAAAATTAAAATGTTAAAAAGGGTTTAAACATTATTACATTGCAACATTATTAAAACGCACGTTGAAAAAGAAATGGTTACCAACGAATCCTTTCGTCAGTTCCCGCCATATTTGCCCATGTTTGCAAAAATTACACGATTCTTTAACAAAATTAGGGCACTCCCCCATACATAACTTTGCCAGGGCTATAGTAGAGTGAAATGTTCCTGGAATACGTACCGTCATCCGCATGCAGCAGACATAATTCGTGGTTGCCAATGACTATGAATACTTGCCACATCAAGTATAAAGATGACGTCTCTACTAATTTGTACTACGTATTACGGTTCTCCATCGACGTATCAACTCAATTACCTAGACATTCGAAAAATTGCACAGAGAATTGTTCTCAATCGGCAAATACATACAGAACCTCTCTTCTAATCTTAGACGTAACAAATAAGCACCGTAAATTTATTTCGACACCGTACTTTTGCGTCGTCACAAACAAAAAGAATCTTTATAAGAGTAACATGTAAGCTCGATACAAACATCCTAAAGATACACACACGCGCACGCACGCACGCACATGCACGCACGCACACAGCTCGCTACCACACGTACAGGCCCCACGCAGCAGCTCGAACTGCCCTCCCTAGTCAACCACGTCGCAGGCAGAACCACCTAATCTTCGTGGCACTGAGCCATGCACTCCTCGTTGCTGGCAAAGTTGTTACTGTTGCCATTGCAGCCGCCGTAATAGAACTGGCCGCAGCGCTCGTGGTCGGGACTGTAGTACCAGCGCGTGATTCGCGCCTTGCAGGGACCCGCCTCCGGCCGCAACTCGCAAGCATCCTCTTCCGCACCATCCTCGTCGTCGTCGTCGTCGTCGTCGTCCAACTCACCTCTTCCACAGCGCGCGTTGCACTCCTCCTGCGTCTCGAAGTTGTTTTCGTTGCCCCGGCAACCTCCGTAGATGAATCGCTCGCACAGTCCCGACTGCGAGTTCAAGTACCAGCGGCGGAACGCGGCGCGGCACGGACCGGTCACCGAGGGTAGAGCGCAGATCTCGTCGCGTGTGTCGGTGACGCCTGCGTGCAATCAAGCAACCGTGAAAGAGGCAGTTGGTTTGGTTATACCGGTGAACGTACACAACGGTATTAGTGGCCGTTGTTTCAGCTTCACGTTTTTAAAAACGCCGTTGTCATTTGCGATTGCGAGCACCGAATGTTTACCTCAAATAAGACATTAATGCACGCGTTTGTGCGTATATCTTTCGAAGTAACACAAAGGTACATATTAGCACGTGCTATTTTTCCCACAACATATCCGAAGACAGACGGATCAGACATCAAAATCGCCTTCCCACACGACTGAAGATGTGACGTATCTATCACCAGTGATCACACAGTACTTGAAACTCAGTAACTGACCTTGAAAACTTGTACATGGTTGGGCAAAGAATCCTCTATACTACTGAACCTACTGGCCGACCAATTGAAACGAGACTAGACGACGGGCGAGACGGATTGGTTAACGAATATGTTGAAATAATTCGTAATAATATGTAAAAAGAATTCTCACTATCGCTGAACATGTTAGTAGTGGTGGTGGTAGTAGGACTGCTGCTGCTGCTTCTGATGGTGGTGATGGTGGTGGTGGTGCTGGTGGTGGTGGTGGTGCTGGTGGTGGTGGTGGTGGTGGTAGTGGTGGAGGTGATTGTGGTGGTGGTGGTGGTGGTGATGGTGGTGTTGGTGGTGGTGGTGGTGGTGGTGGTGGTGGTGGTGGTGGTGGTGGTGCTGGTGGTGGTGGTGGTGGTGGTAATGGTGGTGTTGGTGGTGGATCGGTTCAAGCTAAAAAAATAAGTGAAAAACATGTTACTTATTAAAGTAGCAGCAGCCGTCACCGCTGTACAATACTGGGGTATAGAATCAGTACATAATTGTACCACACATGAACATACAAAACGTCTATTGATATTGGCCCCCTCTCATGAATGCCAGTTGCACAGATTCTCACCATTTCTTTCCACACGGGCCCACGGGAATCTGTGGTCAAATCTTGGTTTTTCTCTCTGGCACAGTTCAGCTCACAAGGGTGCTGTATGTCACACCATCGCTACCGCACTGTGGGTCGTACTCGCGTGTATTACAAAACCAGGAGTCTGAGGCTGCTGCGTGAAACTAACAAGGTGGAGGGACAAGCATAACTGCTGGCTCTGCTGCCAAATTCTGTATCTGCAGAGTATGCCAGAGGACATGGGGTGCGAGACGAGCAAGTCCTAGATCCAACAGATGAGCTGGGGTCTGGTATCGGTTCTCCGGTACGGCACGGGTTATATACCGGTGCTACAACAAAAAATATCTTGTAATTAAATTAGGAAGCCATTCACCGTTAAATTACTGAATGGAGCGGGCAGAGACAACATTCTAAATAACCTTCAAATAATTTTCGAATGCACGATTTAGAATTAGTGAGGCGAATTTGTGGAGGTTAGTGGTTAAAACATGGCATCCGGCATGCCGCAATCCACAATACGTGAGTAAGCATGCTGCAGTGTAAATCTATATAGACAGTGAAGGGTCTTCTGGGCTCGGCCGCTACGGTGCGCAAGCGTTGGCCGTGCTCACGGCCGTAACTCACGAGGCGAGGTCTCCCGCTTCGGCGCAGATCTTCCTTCCTTGGCACGCGCGCGGTCCGGGACAGCAGAGGAATCCGTGCTGCAGTTGGCATTCGATTCGCAGACGGCTTGTTCGGGACAGAAGAAACAGATTCGAGAGGCCCCTCGGACACGACGCCGCGGGCGCCTGCCCTCCCCCGCACCGCGCTCGGCAAGCGCCTCCGACTCAGTTGTTGTCGTTGCCGCCGCAGCCGCCGTATATGATGCGCTCACACTGGCGCAGCTCGCGCTGTAGGCCCACCGTGGTATGAAGGCCCTGCACGGTCCCGCTTCGACAGGCCAGC